>NC_132974.1:12710000-12887500 GCF_047496725.1 Anoplolepis gracilipes
TCTAAATATCTTTAGTTTCAAAATGTAAATCTTGAAATGAGATTATATTGCGTTAAACAAAGAAAATTTGCTTGAATGAAGACATTTTATATAGTTCAACCAAGAAAAATATATTTTTGTTATTTAAGAATAATTTTCCTGAACGGAGAGGATAACATGTTGGTTAGAAAATAACACATGTTCAAATCGAAGATTATAATTTTCTTAGAGTTAAAATAATCATTTTATTCTTGAAATGACAATTGTAGTATTGAAATAAAATTATAACATTGTTGAAATTTAAGATTTTTAAATTTTTTTAAAAAGATTATAAATTGTATGAAACATTAAACGCGTTCAAATGAGTATATAAGTTTTGATTTGACACTTACTTTTTTGTAGTCTTAACTTCTCCCCTCCCCTCAAAAAAAAAAAAAAAAAAAAGGGTAATAAGTAGTGTCGCTTGCGACGTCGTCGAACGGAGGTTTAAACAACGGATGCAACCTAAAAAAAAGCATTTATCGAGCCTGTGATCCGTCCGCGCAAAAGTGCTCCGAAAGTAATTCGCCACTTTGATCGTCGGCGCGTTCGCGCTGACGATTGCGGGCGTCGCTCGCATTATTTTTGTAGCAGTCGCCATTGAGAGAGACTTTTTTTACGCTACGACCACCCCCTCCTCCCCCTCTGTACCACGCGCGCGCGCGCGCGCGCACCTTTATGTCGCGGCTGAATGGACAGGACGAGCAACGACTGCCGTCTCCTCTATGAGATAATAGGCCCGCGAGGCCGTGTCCGTGCCATTCAGGCCCCGGATTCCAACGACCGGATTGAATCAGGATCGAGAGAGCGAGACCGAGAAGCGAAAGGCGAGGGCGGACATCGCCGCTGCGGCCTGCAGTCATGCTCACCATACACAACGAGTGAGTACATCATTTCCGGAAACATCTCCGCGCGCGTAGTCGTCCCCGGGGGGAAAAGCGGGAGAAGCGGGGTTGATGATCGGACATCCCTTGTAACGGTGAAAGGCGGTTTACGCGGCTCGGTGACCCGAAAGCAACTCGACCCCATCGTCTTCAGGCGGTACCAAAGGCACTTCACGAAGAGCTTCGTGCATTCTTTCGATACGGTTCATTAAAGGTTCATTAAACATACGTGAAGAGATTGTGATATAGCGAGAATACGGAAACGATCGTAGCCCGGCTTCTTCCGATCTAATCTGACACTTTGCCGGTCAGATGCCTCGTCTTCGACCGCCAGGCTTCGCTACTACTTTTTGCCAGATCCAGAGCTTCTCACCGGTTTCTTTCTGGCTTGCTAATGGCTGCACATTAATTCGCTGTGTGTCGAGCGTAAGTATGTCACACGTTTCGGAGGCGTCTGAAAAATTACATCGTGCATGTTACAACAACGAATCGTGCTAAACGCAAATATGTATTGTCTCAATCGAACGCAACACGAACGCTATACGCTTTTAAGCTATGATTGTGACATGATAAGTCAAATTAAATCCGTTTTTGTATACTCTTTTTATCCAACAAAAAGGGAAGAGAGAGAATTTTTGCAGTCAATTCTTCAAGTAGTAAGAAATTAAAAAAAAAAAAAAAAAAAAAAAAAAAGAATTAAGCTTTGGAAAAGCGCCTATGAATAATAAAATATTTTTATTTCATTGGAAATAAACCTTAATTAATTTATAATTTAAAATGATTGATTATTTAACGTAGAAGAAAATTGGCACTTAGCAACTAAGAAGATAATCTTCATTTTCATTGAGAGAGAATCGATTTAAATTTGCATAAGAAATTCATCAAATGGAAAGATTTGTTAAGAACATCCTATACATCATACTTTCGTAAACAACTTAGCTTGCATGAACTTCAACTTTCGTTTTACAACCGCAATCAGGATACAAGTTACGCTATTAATCCACAGGTATTGTATTGCCCCACCCGTCCGCACAATACGTTGCTCGCAATCTCCCTCTCTTCGTATACAAAGTAAACAACAATAACAACAACACGAGATAATTAATTTTCGCAGCGAAGGGTTAAAAGGGATTTTCCGATAAAGCAACGTTCGCCGATAGCGCGAATAATTCCACGCGCGAGAAGGGCTTAATTAATCCTACTTGTTTACGAGAGTCTCTCTCTTTCTTTCTCTTTTCTCTCTCTCTCTCTCTCTCTCTCTCTCTCTCTCTCTCTCTCTCTCTCTCTCTTTGGAAATACAAACGAGCTCGAGATCCTCCTTGGATGTGCTTTACAACGCAGGAAAAGGGGGATGGATAGGGAGTTCAGTTTCCTGACGCGACGAAGCCGTTAATCCATCTGGCCACTCAATAACGAAAAGCAGCTTTCGAGCAGCTTCTAGATGATTTGCATTGTTTGACAGCTTTGCGGATCGTCGTTGCGCGTGATGAAGCTTGCATGTGAAAGGGATTGCCGGCTAACAACATGGCTCGATCGTTGTAGGATTATTAGTTAGAATATACTTGTGGGATTCGCACGACCTATAAATATATACATTTGTTTTGATTTCAAAGAAAAATGCAACAATCAACTATATATGTAAATAAATATAATAATAAATAAAATTTATTAATTGAATATTATTTATTATTATATATATTATTAATATATGTGTATGTGAGTATAAATAAAACGTATGTGTATGTGTGTATATATATATATATGTATTTTTCTAATAAAAACATAAAAGAGAGTTTCTTTGCATAAATATTGCAAAGCGGCGTATATTATATATTTATTTTATCGTCGCATATATTTAGATAAGTATATTACTTTTAAATTTTTATCCCAGTTACATTAAATTCATTAATTCTAACTTTTTTCGTATTTATTATTATATTATCTTAGTGTCTATGTAAATAAAGGAGAGAGAGAAAATAGAGTATATTTTCAGTAATTAAATTTCTAGCCATTTAAATCCGTTTGCAGTAAACATGCATTTTCATCAAATCAAAAATATATGACAGCAATATACATATATATATATATACATACATAAACGAGTCAAAGAAATTATCAGAAATGCCCGCTTTGTAATTGCATTGCATTCCGTCGCTGCATTCTTGTCAGCATCGAATTTAATTCCCATCGATCATGTGACATTTGTCCCAGATTGTTGCACGCACACAAGATGAAAATTAACACTCTTGTATAATTAATTTAGGATTTATCCTTGAAACGATTACGCAAGATGAATGCGATCCTCATCTTCGAATCTTCGCATTTTAAAGTACCAAACTCGTCGAAAGATTAAATAGGTAAAATCTTTAGAATTCATAAAATTGTTCCAGCAAACAATGATGAATCTGAAAGACCGCGAATCTTCTGTGACAATTTCCCCGAGCACTCTGATGCGCTCTCAATTCTTTCCGTACATCCGCGAATTTCTTTTCAACTTTCTAGTTGTTCGATATATTTGCAATGAAAGGGATCTTTGTATTGTCAAGGATACTTCCAAGGATTGCCAATGCTTGAAACTCAAGAATACGTTTATCGTAGAATGCAAGTTCTTATAGACACAATACGCCCAGCGTGTGCACATCCACGTGTTCGCCATCGACGTAATTCAATGATTCTCAAAGTTTCTCAGACTCTCCTTCTACACATTCTCTCTCGCAATCTCAATTACTAGTTATTCTAAAAGAGAATGGAATGCGATAATCGCCATTTAATGGCACATTTACTATTGAAAATAATCATTTTAATAGTTTTATCCAATATATATATATATATTTAAAAATTTGTTTTCTGCAAAGATGTGTGAGAGAAATCTAAAAATATATAAAATATTTATTTAAAACAGAGTAAATAAAATTATGAATTAAATTAATTATCAGCATTATTAATTTTTTGTTCAAAACAATATTTTAAATATTTCACAAACTTGTATTTGGATATTTTAAATATTACTTTTTTTATTATTTTATTATTTTATTATGTCATTTTAATTTATTTGTAATAAAATTTATTTTATTTTAATTTACAAAAATAACTCTGAAATATAATTTAATAAAATATTAACAAAAACAAATTCTAATAATATCATAAGCCGTTAGAAAGATACAAATAAAAATTTAATTCAAATTTGTAAAAATAATATTTCAATATTTTACTATTCAATAGAATGAAAGAATTATTTCAATTAATTATTTAAACTAGTTAACAAAAAATAAACTAAAATATTTTAATTAACATGCAGATGTAAAATTATTTTTTATATTAACTATTTTTATAAGATGAAAAAGAGAAATAGTTATATGTATAAATAATTTTCAACATAAACACAAATTTCTATTTTTTATTTTAGATATTCTTCATTTTATGCTTATTTTATTGTCTGTTGTTCAAGAATTTGTTCGAAGAAATTATAAATATTTTAAAATTTCTTCACAGATCCTTTTGCGAGAAGATATATCGAAATTTATGGAATTATCGAAGTGCATTTCAGATTTTTGGCAGATTAAATTAATTCAATAAATCGATACGAGAGTTATTAGATTTCGATACGAGGTTGGCATCGCCGGTAACGTGAGAGGATAGACGAAGATACACTCCGTTGCAATTGCAATTAACTGCCTGCAAGGTAGTCCCTTCTCCCTCTTGCCCTTACCAAGACAGGCAGCGGCGACACGCCATTAGATTATGCATCGACGTTGTTGTAGTGCAGTTTATTACCATGTTACTACGCGCGCGAAGGCAAAAGGTAGAACGGAGATGCACATTGTATGCATCGCGTTACAACCCTTGATGACCAGGACCGAGTTACCAAGAAGAAGTTACCAAGACAAAGTTATTTCAGAATGTATTGTACTGTTTTGAAATTTTATCGTACAAGACTAACAAAATAGATAATAATTTAATGAAAACTAAAAAATAAAAAGGAAGAATTTCTTATCAAACATTAAAAAAATTTTAATTTGTATGTACTTTCTAAAATTAAAAAAAAATCATCGTTTAAAGAGAAGAGTAAGAAATGTGTGATTATAGAGTTTATAGTGTGATAAGAATGAGTTTTTTTTTTATTTCAAAGACGTGATTTAGAAAAACGGGAAGAAGGACAAAAGATTATGTAAAATTTAAAAATTATATCGCAAACCGCGGATATTCGAAAAATTTTTTCAAAAATCAAAATTGGAATAGTTAAAAATTTTGGATTGAAATAAAAATAGAAGAATAGAAGAAAATGATTAAAATTAAAAATAGAATTTTTCACCTTTAAACTGTTTAAAGCTAAAAAAATTTATAAAATCGTAAAAGAACCTATCATGCCTAGTCGAAAATTTTGAATTAAAAATAGAAAAATGGAAAAAATATATAAAATTAAAAATAGAATTCTTTTCGGATCTTTAAGCTATCTGAAACTAAAAAGATCTATAAAATGGTAAAAACGATATATGTAGCGTATCGATTACTTAGAAACCTTAGGTGGTGGCTTTTTCCACTTCAACACAAAATTAATACTACTACGTCAATTTCGCCTCCGCTTTATGATGGCAATTTCCTGTCGTTGACAAGCGGGGAAAGAATATATATTAGTGGATTATTAATTTTTTTTCTTTTCGATGTGTAGGCTCATGTTACAATCAGACGCTATTCAGACGACGTTGCTCTCAACGGCAGCTTTTGACTTTGCCACCTTCAAGACCGACATCAAAGACTCGCAACGAAGTCGCTGTCAGAGAGTCGCTCGTTGCTATCGCTTAACCCTTTTCTCCCTTCCTCTATTTCTCGTGAATTCTGAAAATAACGAGACGAGAGAGAAAGAGATGAAACAGATCGCGGTAGCAAAGTCTTTTTATTCTATCTCTGGGAATTTTCCTCGCGCTGTGAATTTCAGTTCTCGCTGCGTTTACGAGCCATTTCGATTTAACGGTAGAATAAATCGTGGCAAAATGAAATTGATCCACTTTAATACATAATGTCATTCATCCGTTAAAAAATGTTTCGTCGAAATCGAGATATGCAAGTAAGTACCGAAACTTTCTTCTTTCATTCGTATTTCAAAGAGGACTTTCAGGGAAATTCAAAACGTTTCCACTAAAATATGACCTAATTTTTAATAAGACGAATTTTTCCTTATTTCCTTTCATTCTCAGCTGATGTCGCTGATGTCAGATATTGCTGTATACTTGCTTTATTTTTCTTCAGGACTTAATGAGAAGAGAAACAGGGTAAAGCATCGAAGTGAGAAAAAAAAAAATAGAAAGCGAAAGAACATCGAGTTTCTAGATTTTACATGTGAGTAACAAGCCGCGTGGTTATTTAAAAAAAAAAAAAGGAAGGAAGGATAGAATACATTTCCGCTCTCTGTTATCGGGCTCAAATTGCAAGTTCGCAATTGCAAGGCTTTGAGCGGAAAAGCTCTCTTTTTCGTGGTGTAGCGTGATTGTGAAGCATCTCCATGTTCGCATCGCGTTTAATTACAGAGACCCACTGGCGAGCTTGTTATCCATCGGCTTGTCATTATTATTGCGATTGCGAAAGCTTGGACGTACGAGGTGACGTATCATCCCAACAAGTCGGAAATAAAAGCTCGACCCTCATCGCGAACAATTCCACCGCGAAACAATCGAGCTGATAATGGATTTTTAATCGAATTCCCCTCGTGGCTTTTGAACTTCAATCATACGACGATTACGTACATGTATCCGGATTGTAGAATTGTCCTATATTTTTAGTCTGCCAGACCGTTAAATTTTATATTTTTAAATGCTCCGATGTCCTCTTATTACTAGATTGCTCAGATTCTCGAGTCATAAAGTCTTCGACTCATAAGTTTTTATATTATTCAATTTTTATGTGTATTCTGTAACTGTTAAATTTTTTAAAAGTCTTTCGAGGATACAATAGACTCCCTTTATCATTCTTGTAATACAATCTTATATTTTAAAGTTCATTTAATAATCATATCTAAAATGATTTTAGAATTTAAGAAATCTAAAATTGTTCATACTAATAAAAATAATGACACTTTATTGCAAAGTATTGCTTCTTCTTCTTCTTTTGCTCTGCACTATTATTATCGTTATTACTACTTATTTTTTCATTAGCTTATATCATCGTCGTAATTGTTTCCATCCGCAATATGTATTTTTACTTGCAACTTTCAATGTACATTTTCAATAAAATATATAATGTAATAAAATAAGATACATAATAATAAATTTCCTGTATTTTGCATGGTCCACATGCGTCGAATAAACAATGTTTTTCTTGTTGCAATAATTTCTCATAAATCCAGAAAGAGAGATAAATTGCACGACTGAATGATTAAATTTCCACTGCAATATCTCTTCAGCATGTCGCCGCGCAACGGTTCGTGCGTGGCGGAAGTGAGCTCCGTGAGGAGCCTGTCGTCGGACGATGTTTCGGGGACCAAGGTAAATCGGAAGAAGTCGTGTTGGGCCCGCGCGACCGATCCGGCCCATCGTCGCGGCCGGCGAATCCAGCTGCTGCAGATGTTGGTGCTGCCCTTCATACCGATCCTTGCCCTGATCGTGCAGACTGCCAACACTCTTCATGACATCTTGATCTACCGTCAGGAAGTGTCCGACATAGAATCGCAGGTGAGCAAAAACAATTATCCCTAATTAATTGAGAAAATTTGGAAGCCAAAAATTATTTTTTACTCGATTCTCGTATCAACATTTTGAAATAAAAAAGATAATATTTTATAAAATATATATATATATATATATATATTCCGATTCAACTCCAGAGAATAAAAAAAGACCAGATTCCGAGCCAAGATTGTTTGTAATTTAGTTCCGATACAATTTTCTTTCTACAGAGTGGAGAAAATGTTATTTTATAATATAAAATTCCAATTCAGTTGTGGAAGAAAAAAATGGAAAAAATATAAACGTCATTTTCGTGAGAGAAATATTTTTTAACATATTTAAATTTATATACGCAGTAGCAACACACTCATTTTACATCATTAATATTATAATAAATACTTTTCAATCCAATCTTATTGTTAATAAAAAAAACTTTAAACGGAATTTTTTAATATTTTGTTCCGAAATAGAATTTTATTTTAAAAAGATTTTACTCTGTGCAAACGTATAAGTGTAATAACATTATTCGAATTTATTTCTTATGACTAAATATAAATCTATTTGAAATATAAAACAAATCAATTCTATTCCGATCCGACAATTTCTGATTATTAATTAATAATGCATCTTTTTTATTTTTTGTTAAATTTTAAAAGCTTAAATTTAATTAAAATTTTAAATTTTATATAAAATCTTTTTATTTTAATTTTAAATTTCTTATTAGCTGTCCAGAAAAAAGGACATAATTTATATTTATATATCATATGTTTCAAGAAAAAAGTTACTACTGAAAAGCCAACCGTTCTTCAAAGATTTTATATATTAATTTAAGCAATTATTTTATATAATAATTTAAGCAATAATTCCGGCCTTTACATAATTAAGTTAGTTTCGCCGAGAAACTCTGGTTTTACGAACTATTATTTCTCGACATTACCTAAAGTAAGGGTGAATAGAGCTACGCGTGCGCATGCATTGCGCTCCGATAATTATGTAAAGAGCTCAATTAGGCTGGGTTGGTATAATTCACCAATCATCGATCAGTGATGGCGATGTTCGTTTAAAAGTAATGAGAGAATGAACAAATATACCACACCTACGGTATTTTCACGTTCTTTCAATAACGTCGCACAATAATCGAGGCGTTTCTACGACCTTCGTAATTTAATTGGCTTAATCCTCTTATTTTCAAATTGCATTTAATTCTAAAAGAGAAAGGTTGTTCGCTCGCTTGTATACATTATTCTATAATGTAACAATTTTTTTTTTTAATTGTTTAAAATTATCTGTATACATTGTGAGAAAGTATGCGTCATATTGCGACACATATTCAGAGATTCCATAAAAAAAAAAAAAAAAAAAAATATTTTATAAATCAATCTTCTACTTCAACGATCTAAAAATCTCTATTAAATATCTCTCCGTTGTTTTATCTGCTAAAAATATTCCCAAACACTCGATCAAATTTTTCATCGCGTGAAACATGAAAAAAGGACCGACTGGAGCTATTCAAAGTCGGACGATTTTGTTATTTTTTCGCTAAAATGAAAATAAAATCGGAAATGAAAATCTAACGTGACAGATAAGTAAATATAATAACGCTCAGAGCGCGATTCGTAGCGAGATAAAAGCTCGCGAGCATCGATCATTGATTCGCAATTTCACGATCGAGTGATAACACCAGGCGGGTGCGTTCATCGTTTCTCATCGCGAATATGGCGACTACAGCGGCGACCGATTTCGCTCGCTGCAGACCAAGGGCTATTGTCATTGAAAACGTCGGGTGCTCGTTGAAAATCGCGCCGAGCGCGAGATTCGATTTCCGATCGACGAAGCGGTAGAAGAAATTACGTTACAGCCGTTCTCTCGCGCGCGACGAGCCGGCTATTTTTATTTTATTCTCTCACGCACGTTCGGATTATCGACTCGCGCGCATACACATGCCACATTGTCGCCCTTTTGCTACTTCGTGGCGAGGGGTGCGCGTGTAAGGGACGATGAAATAAAATAAGATGAGAACGCTCGGAGAGGAAGGGGACAGTGACGTAATTGACGTTTAGTCTTCCCTCGCGCACGAGGAATCTAATCTTAGGGGAATATCAAATATATCTTAGGAGTACTCAATTATTTTACCCTTCAATTTTATTAATTTAAAGCATTACATTTAAATTCCACGTCAAATATTAAAATTATTCTATAGAATCTTTAAACTATATATATTTTAAAATTATTTTTTAATCATGTCAAATTTAAGTTTAAGAAATCCGTTGTGCAGTAAGTGAATTTTGATGGAGCAGGTGTGAATTTTAATGCGCAAACTATCTCGTCTGAATGAAATATAAATTATTATCGCGTCATATTCTGCTTCGTGTCGTCGTAAAAAGAAAATTTCCACGCTCTGTCTAATCGCCAATCTACAAAGACATTAAACGCGGCCCTCGTAAGAATAAAGGATAGATCAAATCGAAATTCATCGGGACGTTAGCTGTACGGTCTCCGATCTCGAGTTACTTGTTTGATGAGCGTTGAAAGAATGGACGTCATGTCGTATGTTTGCGATCGTTCTCGTGCACTTGTAGACCGACGAGTGTTTCGCACACGTCGATGCACTCTGCACTCTGACACACCCTCTATAATTTAACACATCGCCAAGAGCTTCTGGAAATTTCTCTTCGAAGTGAATTCTTTCTACGTTTCTTTTTTTTTATAGTTTTTTTTATTGGGCTTCTTGATTGTCTAATGTGTTAAATGTTTTCAAGTTGTCAAGTTTTAATAATTAAAATTTAACGTACATTACTTTTATAACGAATACGCTCTGAATGATAACAGAACAAAGTATAAAGCTAGAATTCACAGGAAATAATATTACGCGAAGAATAATTTATGGTACTGAAAATTTATGATTTTATTAAATGGAATAATTTAAAGCTGAATAAAAACAAGAAATTAGCATTTTATGAAGAAGAAATTTGCTAAAATAAAAATTAGTACAAACGGAATGCTATCCTTGAAAATAATCAAGATTAATTTTTTTAAAAAATCTCAGAAACTTGAAATAACTATAGAATATATATATATATATATATATATATATATATATATATATATATATTTTGAGTTAAATGCAGCGATTATAAAATCGCGCTTATCACAATGTCCTGCCGAGTTCACGTTCGTTCTGACCTTATCCTTCCGGCAACTTTGCCAGAATCTCGTCAGAGCAACGACGATAACCCGCTTGAGTCGCCAAGATGTCCGGCTTAAAAAGTTCGTGGCACGCTAGCAAAGTTTCGGATTATTCCTCTGTATACGAACGCTATATACAAACGCTTATTGGCGGAGAGCGAGGAAAGTTGGTCAAGAACTTTCTGTTATAGTTATAGTTTACGAGGAGGTATTCACAGGCGAGGATGCAAGCTCCTCGAAAATGATTCGCGAAGAGAGCTCTTATTCGAAGGCGAGAAGGATCGTCAACTTGTATTTACGATTACGATTATGAAACATAATTATGATCGCTATACAACTCGTAGGCGCACTAATTGTCCCGGACATCGTAGCGAGGATCTCGTAAACCGATTTTATCATCCGGTACCATTAATACAATAATAATTGCTATCACGAGCCGGTGGATCGAAACGAAACCAAGGACGGCCTCTCAAATGCGTGCTCTTAGATTGATGAGATTTCTTAGTGATCGAGGAAAATTTTCAGTTAAACCGAACAGGCGAGAAGTTGTAAAGGGATCCTGACAGCGAAGATTTATGATACCTAAAATCCATCGCGTCTCTTCTAAACGATCTTCTATATGATCGAGAAAATCTAAGTTTAACAATCAGATTCCATCTATATTTTTCAGGCTGTATACTCTCTGAAAAAACATGACTTGGAGTTCTCAGCAAATTTTTTTTGCATTTGGAGACATCAGAGAATTCACATGACATTTTATTGGAACTTAAAGGATTTTTTTTAAATCCTCTCTTTGGATAATTTTGCTCTCATACTGTAAATTATAAATACATAATCTATCTATGTTTATATTATATTCACAAAATATTGAATATGCAGTATATATTTTTTATTTTCATTTTTAGTGATAAAAAATGAAAATATTATAAAAGTTAAAAATTTTTATCTTAACGAGAGTTATTCAGTTTTTCAATGCAATCATAAATTTAATACTTTTGTATTTTTTCTTTGTATGAGTGAAACATATTTTTAAAAATGTACAATAAAAAAGTTATTTGAATTTGAGAAAATTGCACAAAAAATATTTTTTAAATATTTTCTTTACCTAAAATTTTGAACAAAAATACTTAGAAGCTCAGGGAAATTTCAAGGAAATTTCATTTTTTTACAAGATTTGAGTAGACATCCTATTTGTGAATTTAATAACTTTTGGAATTTAAGATTTATGTTTATTAAAAGTTGCGGAGAGAGAAGAAATGGAATGTCCTGTATTTGTGGTACAAGGAAACGGGATGATATTTAAAATTCATGAAAATCCACAAGGAAGGAAAGTTAAGAAAAGTTGAAGAAAGCATCTCTCGTGTACCGAGATATTTCCTTGCTTGGTCAAAACGATCGTAAAGAGTGGCAGTGGTCATTCAAGACAGTCGGGACCTGGAGTAGCTACTCAATGTACGTTTCGCGAACAAGTCCGTTATTTACAAAGCTGTCCACTCGAGTCTTACAATTAGTCTTATCTTTTAGTGGAAGTTCCGCGAGGACACTCCTAGTACCATTATCATGACAACAAGACAATTTGAGCGTTTTCTTTGTAGACAGAAAGAACGGAACAATCGCCAGGATGGCCCTTTATTAAATGGACGATCAATTTTCAAACCATATTGCATTTTTCTGAAGATTTCACGTTGATATATTATATTCCTGATAATGATTGCAGGTGACAATAGCCACGGACCTGGGCAAAATGGTCACCAGGATGCAACTGGAAAGATCCGAAGTGGCCTTCTTCATCTATACCAATGGTAACACCTTGAGGTAAGTATTCCTCTAATTATTTTATTTTCAAGTTTCCGAATTTTAACTTTTATATCATGTATAAGTTTAAATGTTTCTCTGCTTTCTTTAAAAAAAAAAGACTTTGTTATATAGTACAATATAATGTAATATAAAATAATAAAATTCTTTTTTTTTAAATTGTTTTGTTTTTGAAATATTTCATTTTACAAAAATGTCTCATTCTTAAATTGTCATTCAATTTTAAAATCTTTTATTTATAACAACAAAGTTGTATTTCTTCATTAACATCTGAAAAACTCGTTTCTGTAATAATGCAATTTAATTCTCGTTCAGTGTTTCTTTTTTTTTTTTTTTTTTTTGTATTTTCGATACACTCCTTGTAATTATCGTTCTACCAGAGCAATTTTAAATTTCCGTTGATCCGGCCACGTGCCTCGAAGCAGCGACGAAGTTTGTTTCTTCATCGATCGAACAGAGAAGCCACTCCGTCGCATTTCGTGTGATGAGAACGGATGGCTTCCTCCAGTCTCGCAATCGAGATGCAACCCGCGTAGATGCAACACATTTCTGCAAAACAAACGCCTCTTGGAATACCGAAGTAGTAGTGAACAATTTAAAAGAGCTTGGAGAGCTTTGCGAATCGATTAAAAGCAAAATGTTCGGCGGTTTTACTTTGAATCTCTTGGAAGCGAACTTCTCGACTTTTTGACTAATTTTTCTTCACAAACACCAAACTTTCTCTATTTTTTATGCACAGTTGTGTAAAAACTAGGTCGAAAAAAATCTAAAAACATATAATAAAATATGTAATCAACTGAGTTACTTAAGTTCAAATTAATGATGGATCAAAATATGTGAAGACGACTTTTTTTTCATAATTCACAATTTTAAATTTATTGTACAAACTTTCGTTATATTGTTTATATTTTCGTTATATTTCTTTTTGTCAATTTTTCTTTGTCAGTCATTCCTGTCACCTTTATTGCTGTGCGCGTTCGCAACATAAATTTTTTTTTGTTATTCCAATAAACTATATATCTTTCTTCCTAATTTCGCTTCACTATTTGTCCGGCAACCAGGTCGAATCTGACGCAGAGATTCGCCATAACCGATCAGGATCTGCACAACATGAGCACGTGGCCGCTAGTGTCCGTACCCAGGGATGAGAGCAAGACGCACACGTACGACGTAGTGAGCAAGGAGGCCTTCCAGGCACGCCTGGAAGATTTCAGGTAAATCTAATCGGTCCCGAGGATCGCTCGAGCATTGCCCGACACAAAGGTGGCCGACAACCGTGAAATTACGCCCGCAAAAATCTGGCTATAGTTCATTAAATTATGTTGATCCTCGTGCATCCTCGTGCACCATTTCACTCGGATGACATTCGAGTAATTATCGAGCGAAGCGTGCGTAGAAAAGACGAATAATTTATCCGTCGACGAGTTAAAAACAACCATTTTTAAATAAATATTTAAGTCGACTCATTGGCCTATTTCTTACTTTATTTTTATTAGGTAAATAAAGTAAGTCTATCTATCTTTATTTTTATTATTTCATTAGAGCCCTCACATAAATATTTTTTATTTTATTTATTGTATTTATACACTGACTGTAAAATTACGTCATTTAATTTTCTTTCAATTTATTAAGTTTAATTTTGAATTTGAGACGGTTAATCTTATAAATAAATGGATCATAGTTAAAAAAGGATCGAAAGGTTTGAATATTTAACAATTAAAGATTTTTTCACAAATAATTATCTTGCGCCTTAATTATTGTTCTCATTAACCCGTTTCTTACTTTATTTTTATTATTTAGATGAATATTACAGAACTAAAAGTAATTAAATATGAAAAGAAAAAGAGTTATTATTAGAATAAGTAAGTATCGAGAAAGAATGGTTTATTTTTCATAAATATGCAAACTCTTAAACTCAAGATTAAAGTTCCCGTCTCAGTCGTCGTCATATTTTCTCAGACAGGAATTGTACGTTTTCGTGCGTGAGCAATCTTTACCTAATTAACTTAAAAGGCATCTTACGCGCTACATATATCCGCTCCACTAATTACACGATAATTACACCGCGCGATGAAGGGCGGTGACGCGACCGCTCTTCACAAACGGTAATTATTAAGACAAATTACAGGCTCTTTGCGACTAGTATCGCTTTGAGGAGCGTTGGTACATATAAATGGCGGTTAATTCTCGTGTTAGCTTTACCCCCTATTCTGCGAGGCTGCACCACCCACCGCCGCCGCCTGTATGGAAAGTTACAGCGAAAACCCGGAGCCGTTTCCCCGAGCCCTCGTCCAGACACTTGTTGAATTTCCATTCAGACTATGAGTAGGAAATTCTTCTCTCTCTCTCGCTCTCTCTTTCTGTCTCTCGCTCTTTCACTCGCGGGCTTCGTATCCCATTTGTAAATATTCGCACAGACATCGAGTCGTATCCCGAGAACAGGGCTTCCAATATTTGATCAAATGCTCGATATCAGGAACGGCTAAAGAAGGTAAACATCTCTCAAGAAATATGGTGTATGTCAGTTCTTTCAAATTTAAATCTTCAAATGTATTATAGATTAATTTTTTTTATCACTTGTTAACATAATCTTTTTTTTAATGCATTATACAAACTTTCCGAGTGAAAAGGATGTGTCTCAAAAAACCAAACGGAAAGTCATTATTTCTTCAATATTAATTAACAAAAAATTATTCGAAAGAAATGAATAAATTATTTATATATATATATATATATATATATAAATAATTTTTATCGCTAGTAAAATTCTATACTGCGACGTTTTGCGTAAAATTAGCTCTCGTTGTCGAGAAAGTTTATCGTCAATTTTTTTTATTTTACTCTTTTTACACACATACGTATAGAAAAGTATCGGAATTTCCGATGTAGGCGACGTGATTCGATAATGGAGGGTGGTGCGATATTTCATCGTTAATGTTGGACACGCGGGAGAAACTCTCCGGCAGCAGAGGGTGGTATATCAAATGGTACATCAAACGTAAGATAACGCGTGCAAGATGCGACGAGGTCGTCGCGATCGTATTTTCTCGCAGAGGAAATAGGACAGGAACAAGCGGAAGTGGAAAAGGGAACGGTTCTAATTTCCCCGCGAAAAAGAAAATTATGCCGACGTTTACGCGCGAAGATACAGAGTTTTTCATTTATGTACAGAGGTTACGTAGCACCTCTCAACTTTCCTTCCGAGAAAATGGCGAAATACGGTTTCTTCAATATTTTACGCAACAACATACACATGAGTGTTTTTACTTTATTTTCCGTTGAAAAAGGGAGACGGAGCGTATCTAATAAAAAAAAAAAAAAAAAAAAAAAAAAAAAAACTCACACGCACGCTTTTAACGAGACAAGGTTGCCGAAGCGAGGGATTACGATAGGAAAAAAATTAATTATTTTTAATTAGGGTCTTAGGGGCTTTAATTAGCATGAAGCAACGTCATGCGTTTTCGCCTGATAATCCACCTAGTGATCCTTTTGCGAAAATATTATGCGAAGACCTCGACAAGCGATTTTAAGTTTTTAGAATTGCAATGGCTTTTTTGCCATACTATTTCGCTTTGACGTTTGGAAGATGGAGTTTTTTGACGATGAAAAAGCAAACGATGGCTTGTCGTTTAACATTTCGATGACATTTAAATGACGATAAATACGATGAAAACGGCTGGGAATTTTTGAATGTACTTTAAAGCTGAAAGCCAAGTGCATACATTGAATCACTAGATACGATTTAAATTTTTCTCTTTCTCTCTTTCAGGAATAAAATTGTCACAAAAAATTTCTAAAATTAAAAATCATTTAAATTATAAAACCTTTAATTTAATTTCTATTTCAATTTAAAATTGTCACAGACTAGCTATAGCGATTGACAAAATATTAAAAAAATTGTAAGAAACGATGAGCTCTTTTATCTTTTGTGTGTCAAAAAATTAAAAAGACTCTTAATTAAAAATTTGTCAATCTAGTGTAAGCTTTTAATTAAAAATTAAAAATTCTGTCATTCACCTGCCGACGGCGCACTTTTACTGTCGCTTTAATCCGAACAATAGCATCCGAACGATTTAATTAACGTGATTTTGGCGTCGACGACGCAGAATGACGGGCAATTTTAATCGGAAACGCCCACCCATAACACGTCTGTCGATTAATTCTTTTCCTATCGTCTAATTATATATGTATAGAGGAGGGTCACAAAAGGTGTGGCGTACACGGAGACACGGGCGAGCGGCGTGTGCACACGCTTTTATACAATAATAGCCCCTCCGACGTGTCGCATTCGACTTGTCGCATCGATCGATGATAAAAATATTTAACCCTTCATCTATCTCTCTCTCTCTCTCTCTCTCTCTCTCTCTCTCTCTCTCTCTCTCTCTCTCTCTCTCTCTCCTCGCCCGAGCGGAGCGGATCTCGTAAAATCGAATGCAAATGCCCCTGACGATCCTTTTAACTGGCGACGTGATGAGAACGCGGATGTTCTCGGAATATATTCAGTGTTCTGAAAATATGAATTTCCTTAGAACATTAGCGAAACGATCTGGAAATAAAATTTCCGATTCACTTGCCCGCTATCTCTCTAATATTCTCCGAATTGAAGAAAAATTCTAATATATTTTATTTTTCTTTTAACATATCCTTCAACATATTCTTGCAACATATCCTCTCCAGACTGCTCTTAAGGAAATGTAATATAAAATATTCTGTATATTTTATGTTACGTCTACAATTTCTGACCGAATCGCAAAGTAAGAGAAGATAATTCCGTTCTTTAAATTGTCGAAATCCACGTTGGATTTTCATTGATTGCGCGACAATTGGAAGCCACGAATTTTCTTAATTAGTTACGAAACGTCGGTTACGCGAACATTCGTTAACAACGAAGTAATGATCTTTTCGCGTCTCTCTCTCTATTTTTTCTAGGGTAGATCATGTAACTGTCAGCCGGGCGATTGGCACTTTACGAGCGGACTCGCTGAAATCGCGCCGATTTCAACGTGTCGCGCTCGGGGCAATATTTATAAAAGGCACGTTTTTCATTCTCGCGCGCGCGTAGTGAAAACGGCGACTGTCGAGCACGTACGTCCAATAAATCGATAGGGCGATAAAGTATCGATATAGGGAAGGCCAGGCCGACAAGTATCAAGACAGAATATTTTGTACGATGGCTCTCTCTCTCTCTCTCTCTCTCTCTCTCTCTCTCTCTCTCTGTCTCTGTCTCTGTCTCTAATCTCTTTCTCTCTTTCTCTCGATCCACGTGACAATGGCACTACCGATTGTATCCCAGAATTGTGCAGCGAAAACTTAAATTTCGGCTCGGTTATATTCACGCGCGACATAACTTCTCTCTCGAAACACACTTCGGCCGTGTATTTTTATCTCCCTTTTACGGTGGTAAAAAGTACAAATGCATGCCGTTATTCTGCGTTATATCGCGGTCTATCTATCTTCGAAAATGTAAAAGGTCACGCAGAGCGGAGGAGTGGATCTCGTGTTTTTTTCAAAATCAAATAATTAAGAGCGCTTTCTATTACGAGTTAGTTTTGATAAATGTAATTAACATACATACACATTCTCTTTTCGAGAGGATAATTTTGGCGAAACGAATGTGGACAGTCAAACAGATATCTGCAAATATAAATTCATAGAGAAATTCTCCAACAGAAACTAATTAATCGATCAATTTAATAATTGATGCCCGCAGCGAAGCCATCGTTATTACAAGGTAACTTCTACCGAGCATAAATTTATGATTTTAATTTTTTACGCTGTTAAATTGATTTTATGGAGAAATTTTAAAATTCTAATAATTTCATCAATTTCTATTTATTTCGTATCAACAGAGAGTGAGAAAAAATCAATCTAATAATAAACAACAACAACAACAATAAAATCCAATATTTTTAGCTAAATATATTGTATAGAAATTAATGTAGAAATTAAATTTTCAATATAAATATTATAAACACTTGCATGCGAATTGAAATAAATACCAATGTCAGAAAAATCTCAGAGTTGAACATTTAAATAGGAACGATGCGTTTATTTGGAGAAAGAAAAATCTTGATCGGCATCGACAAGAATCCTCGGGCGACCGAACAAAAAGAAAGGAACGCAAGCGGAAATAAAGCAGAAAAGGAGGCCGCACGAGTCGTACTTGCGACGGATATCATACGAATATATATACGCAGAAAATAGCGACGCATTTGTGTCAACCGATAACAAGCCGCTCTAACAATCGTTTCTTTCTCGAAAAAAGCCCGCGCGAAAAGGGCGCGCGAAATCTCATGTCGGGGTGTCCGATCGATGCGAAAAGGTGTAAAGGATTGCTCCCGTACTTTCTCTACAAGCAACTTCCACCTGCTTTTCATTTTCATGCTCCTCGTGGGATTTTTATTTTATGGCTGTTAGGGGAGAGACTCTCGTCTACAAATTCTAAAATATGTTTCTGTCATTCGTCTGTATTCGAGACACTCGATAATATTATTTATCTTCTTCCTCTCTTGAATCCGATTCAAAGATATACGTATTTGACACTCAATTAATTAATTTTTATATACGCGTCACATACATTTATTATTAGTTTCTCGAATTTTAATTCTCTAGAAAATAGAATAAGTATTTCTCTTCTCTTTTTTAATATATTCTCTCGGTCCCCTAATCTTGCCATTTATGTTCTTTTTATTACTGTTATTTAAGAGAGATTCTTATTTCTTTCTGCTTAATGCTTTTAGGAAATATTACCCCAAAGTGCGTAATAAAACTTTTTTTTCAAACTTTCCTTCTGCCAAATATATATTCGCATATTTCTTTCATTCTTTCGTCCTCTCTCATTAAATTACCACGGGTTTGTTTACAATTTAATGTACGACAATCGAGTTTGTCTAGCAGTCACTTGAAACGTTATTACTTGTGTGCATGCGCTTGTGTGTCACATCACAATGATTCTTATGTGTATATCTTTCTTCTTTCTATTTGAGAATAACCACTCTCAGCAACGTTCGTGATAAAATTCTTCATCTATCTCTTTCTCCGTATCGTTGTTCCTCTTACTTTCATTCTCCTCGTTGTTGGCTCTTCTCCGTCTCTCGCGTTCTCTTTATGAGCATTGGAAGAGGTCGTCACACATGAGCGCGTGAGCGCCCATTTGGAGCAATAAACAGTATTTTTAGACTCCTGTCTGTGTGTGTCTCTCTCTCTCTCTCTCTCTCTTTCGCTCTCTCTTTTGCTTTATCTTTCTCCCTTTCTATCTATCTTCTTCTCTGCCCCCTTCGTTCTCCTCTTTTCCCTCTGATCTCGTCGCGTCTGTCCACGGTTAAATCTCACCCCGATACCACGGCGACGTTCAACGCGTCGATCAAACCCACGTAACAGATGCGAAGGTCTAGCTACCGGTGTCATTATCGACCGATATCGCCACGTGCGGAATCCTCCAAGGCGACTTCCATCTGTCCAAAGGATCTCTCGAAGGACTCTTTTTTTAGATCGTCGCTTCGGACGGGGCGAAATCGTCTACCGATGACTTCCGAAGCAGGAACTAATATGCAAATGAAATTGTATTTAAATAGTAGTATTAAAAATAACGCTCGGAATTTTCTCAAATCATTGAACAATTTAAAATTTAAACTGAGTCTTAAATTGTTCTGATTGCTCAAGCCTGGAAATATACATATATATATATCAATACATTTGCTCTATGTATATTTACATACAGTTCGAAAAGATCGATTATATTCTTCATTCGAATCTCTTGTCTAGATTTTTTGTATTGTTTTAGGGTAAACGAGGGTATGATGGCCATGGGCGATCATTTTTTCAATAATCGCTACATAGTGCGCTTTTTTAGTCATTATCAAAGATCGATATTTGCAGTAGTTTATGTTATAACGATATTGTGAATTTTATATCATATTTTTACTTTTGACTACCTACCAAGTTTTTCATTTGTCCACTAAAAAACTGTTATAACGTCGAATAAATTATAGTTAAGCTATCGTAATTGACGTTAGACATATTATAAAGATATGTAAATTGTTATATGACTTATAATTTTTATTTTGCGTCTTCACCATTTTTTTATAAATATTATGGCCATCTTTCCGTCACTATGGTCATCTTTTCCTTAAAAGTTGGGTCAGATGGCCAATGCTTATGTTGTACTATTTTGATAATATAAAATATCTCGATGAAATATTTTCCTTTTAATTTCGATAATGTTACGTAATTTAAGCTTCAATGAAGATAATATGCCAAACACTATTAAAAAATAACAAAAATAAAAGTATGTTTTTTGGATTTTAAAAAACTATGGCCATCTTACCCAAGTTTACCCTATTTCTAGTGCAAGAATTTCCTGTTTTGAGAGAAAAATAAATATCGGGCTAATCGACAAATAAGAAAAAACATTATGTCCAGATTACGTGACTCGATCAGATTATTTCGTCACGTTGAAACGCAATTACATTCGCATTACGCGATTATCATATTCACGACAAAATCATAATTCCGAGTAGCTTTCCGACGTTGTGTATCGACCGCGTATCGAATCTATAACGTGATGACACATGAAAGATGATCGAATTGAGTGCAAAGTTCATTCGTACGTTCCTTTACAGGCGAAAGATAAGCTCGGAGGCGAGCAGCATCAGCGAGGTAATGTCGTGGTACACGGGCGTGAACGCAGCTATGCTGGATCATCTGACTAATCAGATCAAGGAGACGGACAATAGCGGGGTGTGGAGGTAAGTCTTGTCGAAGCTTTCTGCAAAAAGAAGACGACAAACATCCAACTAAATCTCTCTCTTTCTCTCTCTCTCTCTCTCTTTTTTTTTTATCTCTTTCTGCAACATTTCTTTTTTATTTAATTTTTTATTTTACACATTTAATGTTTCAGGTATCTGATAGCCTTCAAGAACCTTCTGCGGAGCATCGAGAGCCTCGGTATCGCCTCCGTGGAGGGTATCAATTACTTTGGTCGCGGTCTCCTTCCCGGGGACAACTACGTTAGTTACGTTCGCCACGAAGCGCTGGGACGTGATCTCCTCAACGCCGCTCTTACATACGTTCCCTCCCTGAAGATGTTTTACGACGAACTCACGCGCACCATGCCCGAATACGACAAGATCAAGGCAAGGTAAAAAACGTCTTCCGCGTTTTTCTTTCGCGTCCTCTGGCCGCGCGAATAAAAAAAACCTTAATAGATCGGTTGACACTTATACTTTATTTTTCACTGTCAATTTAAAAAAAATTTTAGTTTTGTAAAAATATTGCGTCATGAATTGTTGTTGTTAATTAGTTAAGCTTAACAATTAAAATAAACCTTTGTTGTTATTTCATCATTTGAACGTACACGCGGTCTTACAATTAATTGAAGCGTATTTGACATTTATTTTTCCACAGAGAGTTTTTATATAGACAAATTTTTATTTCATAATATTATCAACGTATATTGAATCAACCTTAATAACGTTGGAGGAGAACGTTATTGGATTTCCTATTTCTTTATAAATTTCTGAAAAGGCAACGTTGCTTTGAAATTTTGAAGAAATTTAGATGTCTCAGCTAAAATTCTCAGAAGGAAAATGCCTTTCATAAATAATATAAGAAAATATATTGTATTTTATACGGAAAATTAAATTGAGATTATGATTCATATTTATCTAAATTCTTATATTGTTCTCCATACTTTAGGAAACATAATAAATTACAGTTAAAAGACGAAAAAAATAAGAATAAAAATGCGCTCTATATGTATATATCAAAATATTCTCCACTGTATTTCTAAAATTATAGACACTTTTCTATCAACTTAATAATTTAGGAAAAGTGTTTCCTGAATAAAGACGTTTTTACGAGCGTAATAGACGAATGATAGATTATGGCAATAAAGAACGCGCGAAGACAGGATTAAATACGTGACGGGATTAAATACGTGAATATTGTGTATTCCCTCCTCAGGCGAGACGAAATCCAGCGAAATCAGAAAAGGGAGCCGAGTGTGGACGATGCAATCGCTTACTTCGACTCGATGGCCACTTACATCGACGAGCTGCGTAAACTGCAGCGGGAATTGCGTCACATGATAAGGTAGCGAATTCTTATAATGGAATTGTTTTTCCGTCCCGGTGAGACTTATAAAACACGACGGACATGTACAGAGTGCGAAACAGAGATTTTCAAAAGAATGATCTTCCTTTAGATAAATTATTCGATGAGTCATTTATCGTATCATTTCAAAATATGGAGAATACTGCAATTATATTGCAGCAACGTTGCAATATTGCAAATTGCAATGAACATTACGAAAATATTGCAGAGATATAAGTCCACAAAATATCAGCACGATTGTTGCGACATGATATAAATATTTCGGAAACATTTTTAAATCAAAATTTTATAATTATATATTTTTAGGGTAAAACGTATAGGAAACATATAAAATATGAAAAAGTTGAACTTGAAATAAATGTTTGCAATAATATCTAAGAAATATATTATAATTTATACTATAAATTTATATATAATAAATTATATATATATATATATATAATTTTATGTAAATGTATAATATTTTTTAGATAAAAAAATTATTACAAACATTTAAGTCCAACTTTTTTTGTGTATTTTATGTGTCCATATGCTTCTGATATTTATTTATCAGAAACAAAAATTTTTATATGCAACATTAGTTGACGATTGCAGTGACAATGCATTATTGCAAATTCATAACATTGCAATATTGCTATAATATTTCGTTGCAATCTTCCAAAAGACGGACATTTTAACGTTGTTGCAATCCCGTAGCAATAATGCAGCAAAATTTCGCAGTGAATTTGCAATATTGCGGTGAAAGATTGTTGCAATGTGCATACAATCTTTCGGCGCTGTCAAGTGCGAGTAATAAATCTGTCAAATATAATACTAAATTATATCTTATATATATATAAAAATATTAAAGTATATAAAATAGTATCAAACTGTCACAAAGTAGAATGTTAACAAAAAAATTTAGTGAATTTATTAATTATATCAACTCTCTTAATTTGCAAAGTAAATTGATTTGTCACAATTAATTTATCTGACATATAATAAAGAGAAATTATGTTATTTATTATATATACATTATCTATAAGATGTATTTATCATTGAGAGAGAATGTGATATATACACCTATGTCTCCAGGGATTATGTCAATTCGACGTTGCAAGACGCGAGCAACAAGGAAGTCGCGGGTATCGCTATCGTCGTTCTGGTGCTGGTGGTGTCACCCATTATCATCATACTGATGCGCAACGCCGTCGCTACCATTCAGGTTTGCGATTCAAATGCCGTCGATTTGATTCCCTTTCATGCCACATGTGACTCTCTTGCATACATATCGCTCATAGCAATTTGTATACCGGGTGTCTAACATAGATTTTAATTTTCGTTGCGGATTTTCTTGACGGAGAACTCAAAATCAATTTTTTTTTAATTCTAATTAATTTTTTTAATTAAAATGTATCTATCTCTAGAAATAGATACATATATATATATATATATATATATATATATATATATATATTTATTAGATTATTCAAATAATAATTTCCAAATTATAAATGATTGAGAATAAAGGAGTAACACAATCTTGACACTTTTCAAAAAATCGATTTTTTTTGTTGATGTGAAGGTACTATTATTTGATGTCGCGCTGATTAATACTAATGTAACCTTTTTTCACTTTTTATAATAAAAATTGTTACGAAAAATTTTAAACTCGTTTTTCTCGAAACAGTGTGCAGCCTAACGTCGCCAATTTAAATTAGATCGACTTGGAAATTTAACCAGATTTTTATTTCAATATTATTTAGGCCGCTACGTAGGATTTTTGCGATATATGAAGAATTTTCGCCGCTATTGTTTTTTTTATTCAAATTTTATTTAAATTTTTTAAGCAAAAAAAATGAGTTTTTCTTCAAATCGTTACGATTTTAACAAAAATGCCTATTTCTCAAAACGGCTACGTTTTGTTATGTAGAAAATAAATTTTTTATTATATTTATAA
This sequence comes from Anoplolepis gracilipes, assembly GCF_047496725.1. NCBI lineage: Eukaryota > Metazoa > Arthropoda > Insecta > Hymenoptera > Formicidae > Anoplolepis > Anoplolepis gracilipes. Next base: position 12,734,615 of record NC_132974.1, read on the forward strand.
ATTTTTCTGGTTTTTTGTTCCAGCTTTAACCACTGCAGAGTAAACGTGCACACTGTTTGGCACTCGATCCGAAACCGCGTACGGAAAATAGCGGAATTACGCGCTCAATTTTTACATTAAAAATTAAAAGAAAATTTTTTTATATAGTTCAATGTGCTCAATAAATTCAATTGAGCAATAAATGCCCAAAAAAATTTTTCTTGCGTATTATTTTCCTCTTTGAAAAAATTCCCAAAAATGCCTTTTATCCCTTAAACTATCTAATATAGACGGCATTTCTGGCGGAAAAAAAAATTTATTTTATTTTAATCATTCATCTTAATTTCAAAACTCGCTACAGAATAAATCCTTCCGATATCGCTTGTCAACATTAATTTGCTCGTTGCCGGATGTGAAGTTTGCAAAAAGGATTATGGAAAGTTTTCACGACCGCGTGTTAGTTCGTATCGCGGCGAATCTCATAATTTGATTCCGTATTTTTGAGTACTAAGTCGCGTCATCGAATAAACGGTGCATCGGGTGATTGACGTCTTAATCGAAAATCGGTTGAAGACGATTGCGATAAGAAATTCCTTAAACGAAAACGTTTTGTCACTTGTGAGACTCTTAGCGTTAATTTTATTTATAGGAAAAATTAATAGGCAATTAAAATTCCTTAATTATTTATTTGTGAAAAAATCACGCACCTTTCTTACATCCAGAATTTGTATGCAGAAGCGGTTTAAATTTTTCAAAACTTGTAAAATTTACAAAAATAATAAATTTGGATAAAAAATCTTCAAGAGAAAAAGATGTGATTTTTTGTGATTTTTTAAATTTTAATTTTTTAAGGTTTTCTCTTCATAACTATGTAAATTTTTGTAGCAACAGGAGAATATTCTTGCATTTATTTGCATATTATTATAATATGGTTATCTTAATCTGTGTGTGTATGTGATTATAGTGAAACTATTATTAATTACAGATGTACGCTGCGAATTTGGCGCAAAAAGCACGTGAACTCAAGCGCGAGAAGAGAAAGAGCGACACATTGCTTTTCCAAATGCTTCCACCTAGCGTTGCTCAGCAACTCAAACAGACTCAACAGGTAAATTTTTAAATTTTTAAATTGTTTTAAATCTTTCAAATCAGAATTTGTTCAAATTTGAAAATGCAATATTCAACTTAAAATCATATATCTCGAACTAATTATCTTATAAAAATCTTAAATTGTTTAAATTTTACATCTTAAAGGCATTAATCTATATTTATACATCTTCCTCTCTCTCCCTTTTTTTTATTTAATTTTCCTATTTTAAATTTCCTTAAAAAAAGTTACTTCGGTTTTTAATTTAATCGTAAGAGATTTATGAATCTTTCAGAATCAGAGTTTTTTCATTCTCTTGAATTATTTGATTCACTTCCAATTTGAACTTGTTATTGATCCTGACTTTTTTCGCACTCGTAAATGATTGATTGCGCAAAATAACGAGAAAATAAATTTCTTCCATTCACCTCTGCGACATTTTCATTTTTTACAATCTATAAATTTTTTTTGTTCAACAGGTGCCGGCCGAGTATTACGAGGCGGTGACTGTCTACTTCAGCGACATAGTCGGCTTCACAGAAATCGCCGCGGAAAATACACCCCTCGAGGTGCGTTTCATTCTGTTCTCGCTAAAATGACCGATCGGTGATGAAGCAAGTTGTTAAATTACGTGAAAGTTCCATCACGATGCCGCCGTGATGATGAAATCGCGCGCATACCGCGCAAATTTCCACGCAAAACTCACGCAAGACAATTTCGAATCGCATTATGGCATTAAATCATTCATCCGTCAATGCGGAAACGCTTTCGTCTCGTTGTTATTGTTATTATTTATTTATTTATTTATTACGTTCTATTATTTGGTTCAATCATTTAAATATTTGCTTGAATTATTTTGATATTTAACCCTCAAACTGAACACGTGGGTCTTTCGTGTCCGTGCCATTTTTATATAAAACATCTATGTTTCCAAATCTTGATCTAACAAATAACAAAAATATAGTATTTAAAAATATTTTTTCCTTAACTCTACTACATAAATTTTTAGTTTAGCCTTAAAAGAAGATGTGTAAGTTTTTTTAGAATTTTTTAAGTAATTTTAGAGTACAAAAATTAACCCGGACTCCAGTTACCCACGCGTTCAGGATTAGAGTGCCAAAAAACGTGTTCAGTTTGAGGATTAATTCTATTTGGAATTTTATATATCGCAAAAAAATAATTTTTATTTTATGCAAAATATACAGCGAAACGTGATGAATGATCTACAATCTGGAGTATATCGATATAATACGCGTAATGAGAACCATACTTTTTCTTCTTTCTTTTTTAGGTAGTGACGTTCCTCAACTCGATCTACAAATTGTTTGACGCGCGTATCGAATGCTACGACGTATACAAGGTGGAGACCATCGGGGATTCTTACATGGTCGCTTCTGGCCTGCCCGTTAGAAATGGTAAAAGTACGAAACCCCCCTAATTCCGCTTGCTGTCTTCAGCCTTGTAGCATGCTAACTATCGTAAAAGTACACGTGTCGTTTGTCACACAAATTTTTTTGTACATAAATTTCTTAATTTTTAAACTTTTTAATTCTCACTGTGTTAATCTCTATATTTATCTAAAGATTTCCTTTATATATATATATATATATATATATATATATATATATATATATATATATATATATATAATATTTAATATGTTTCACAAATTTTCCAATTCTCTCTCTCTCTCTCTCTCTCTCTCTCTCTCTCTCTCTCTTTCATTTTTATCTTCTTTGTTCGTTGCCTTCATATGTGATATAATATAATAAAAAAATAAAAATGTTAAAAATAACTTGGTTTAATTTAGGTCATTCATCCTAATTTTGAGAGACCAATTAAATAACTTTGGCTACTCAAAATGTCAAAAATGAGTTAGAAATTAAAATGAAAAATAATTTAACACTCATCTCTAGTGAGTTCATTCATGAGTTTAATTGGCAACGCTTCTTTAGGTTTAAATAACATCTCTCTAAAATGTTACATCACACTAACATCTCATCATATACCACAGATTAATCTTATATACTTTAAAAGCGCTAATTCAACTTGTCGATAGCCCAACAATAAATGTAGAGATTCTTGCACCATTTAAAAGTAAGTAGGCCCAAATGTGCTTCGTTTAATCTTATAGTGTTTATCATCAACGAAAACTCTGTATTCTGTAGATATTGCCAACAAACAACCTCTAGCAGGACAAATATTCTGTGTAGAAGAATAATGTTTCCATCAAATTATTATTACAGAGATACACCGAATACAGTATATAATAACACTTGAGAAAAGATTGTACATTGATAACAGCAGCAACTGGAATATTTAAACGGTAAAGAGTTAACCAAGTGTCTTGCAACGTGTTTAGTAAACCTCTTTTTATTAATATTACACATTTCTGCGATATCGATCCTGCTGAGAATGCAGTTGATAACGACGATGTCAATATAATAATAATAAATTTACTGCGATTGTTTCGATTGAGCTTCCAATAAAAATGTTTTTAATGCACTTAACAGTTGTATGTTTAAACTGTTAACAGATACTTTTACCAAAGATATGACGTCAATACCTACCTTCAATCATACAGTAAAATAAAAGTAGTGACAAATTGCCATATATTAAAAACACGTTGACAGAAACGATGGTGTTGTCACCTGTATCGTTATCTCGTGTAGTTTCAACAAATTTCGATCCTGTAGCATTAGATCTTCTCAAATATGTCTGTCCTACAGTAATTATAATTTTCTAAATGGTCATGTTGGAGCTTGTGAAAAAGAATTCTAGTCTTAAATACAGCAACTGAGAATGCAACTAAAATTGAATGCACATTGAAAATTAATCAAAAGGGTCACATTTGCTGTCACCTCGCTCGAGATTTATCGCTCGAATAAGTACAAGGTAACAGTGTATAAACAAAAGCCACTGTGCAAAAAAAATGAGCATTGAACACTTTGGCACAAAACATTTAAGTAACGTGTTATAAAGTAAGTGTAAAATATTCAATGTTTTTCTTTAACTTTTGAACTGAGTATTAACAAACGAAATATATCACCTTTCGTTAAATCCGACTACACGTTAAAGATTGAAAATCTAAAATTAAAATTTGACTAATTAGAACAATGAGAGAAAAATTCTTTTTTCTGATTATCAAATTTCAATCTTCATTCTTTAATCTTTAATCTGCATAGTTTGGTATGATCGGCAAATTAACTCTGCAAAAGAATTTAGTTATTTCTTTTATAAATATATATTTTTTTATAAATATACATAAATATTTTTTTATAAATACACAATAATATATTTTTCAATTAAATTTGCTCCTTTCATCGAACTCTTATAATATAAACAAGGATAAAACCTATTTTGATGATATTCGATATATTTACAAAGAAAAATTGATTTATAATTTATATGAGATAAAAGGGTAAAAAAAAACTAAAGAAAATTGTACTGATTTTTGAGGATTCAACTCAAAATTTATATTAAATACTTATTTAAATTCCTTGGCAAATACTCGATATTTTTCTATACCAAAAAATAATGAGATAAAAAGATCGCATTACGCAAGCAATTAAATTGAATGATGGTAGATGAGGTTTTTTTCACGCATGTGAATAAATATTTCATTTCATGATGATTTTGCATTCTATATATTATACTTATAGTGCTTGCGTCGTGTTGAACAACATTGTTCTTCCAATTCATTTTGTTCGTTTGCGATTTCATTCCGCTCAGGTGACAAGCACGTGTCCGAGATCGCGACAATGGCGCTAGATCTGCTCGCGGCCTCGTCCGTCTTCCAGGTACCAAAACGTCCCGGTGAACGACTTCAGATAAGGAGCGGGGCCCACACCGGGCCCGTCGTCGCCGGTATCGTCGGCAGCAAGATGCCCCGTTACTGCCTCTTTGGCGACACGGTTAACACCGCGAGTCGCATGGAATCAACTGGTGAAGGTAATTTATTTTTCTTCGGAAATTTTATTTATATTTATATTATTAAAATTGAAGACATAATTAAAAGATAGAGATTAATTAAATGCATATATCATTAAGATCTTCGCGACTGAATTATTTCTTGAATAGTAATCTCATTCGCATTCCATCTTGTGTACCTTTTCTCCTTACATTTAACGTTCATTTTACATGTAATTCAATTAATTGACTATTAATTGTTAAAGTGTCGTTTTAAAATTATCTTAAATAATTAAATTATTAAATATAATATAATTAAGTAAATTATTAAATCTAATAATTAATTTAATAATATTAAATAATAGTTATTTAATTAAATAATAAGTAAAAATAATTAAATAATAACATTCGCAATATTTTTTTATCCAAGCCCTGCGGATTCATATCAGTTTGGAAATGAAGAAGGCACTCGATGCCGTGGGTGGTTTTAAGATCGAGCATCGTGGCCTCGTTGACGTAAAGGTAAACTTTTTTCCACACACAAAATCTCTATATTATATTATATAATATATATCAATTTATCTTGCTTTCTCTTTTTCTCTCGACGCGGATTTCTTTCCCTATTTTACACTCACAAATTGCGTCGTAAAAAACAACACTATATCGCTGACAAAAAATTTGTCATGAATTAATAATTTCTTTTCCCGTTTGCAATTGACAATTTTCAATTGGTCTCCCCAATTCTTCTCTCCGGTATGAAATTTGATTTCTGGTTGCGCAGGGCAAGGGCCTCATGGATACGTACTGGTTGGAATGCAAGGACGGCGGTATCGCGCGTGCCGCCGAGCTCGACCTGCCGTCGTTCTTCGAGGACGTGCGACCGGTCTTCATGCGGCGCCTGCGCGAGGAAGGCACCCTCTGATGCGAGCCGTACTCTCGTCGGGACCTCTGGTATCTGAATCGGTGCCCGAACCCGTGCATCGTCCGTCTGTCCCAGCCGAATCTGATCGACCACCTGAGGCGTCCGGGTCAGGGGCGCAAGAACCGATTGTCCCATCCGAATCTGCACATTACCCCGGTCAAGGTGCCGCCGCAGTCGCAATCGAGCATCGAGTCCCAGGACTCGGGCACCTACTCGACCACCCCCTGTCCGCCAAGCTACTCGCCAAGTCAACGTAGCCGTTACTCGCAGCCGAATCTGCCGACCCTCTTGATCTCGTATGACCGACGCTCAGGCGGCTCGCCCGATCGTCGAATTCGCATGTCACAGCCGACCCTCAACTCCAGCCTAAGCGGCATCAATTTCTTCGGCATGAACCGCGGTGTCGGCGTCGGCCGTCTGTCCTACACCAGTCTGCGCGCCGCCTCGGGTGACAACAGCATCAACGAGGAGGAAAGACTCTCGACGCCGAACGTGCACGCCCTAAGCGGCAATGTCAGTCCACGTGGCAGTCTAACGATGGAGAGGAGCTCGTCGAGGCTCTCGCAGCCGGACGTGCGCAGATTCATCCTGCGGCAGGACAAGCGCGAACGACTGTCGCAGCCCACCCTGGTCACCGGCGACTACTATCCCGGCCGGGTGCATCAGCAACGGCTCTCCCAACCGTGTCTCAGCAGCGGTTACCGCGAGGTAGGCGGCATCGGCGTGCATTCCCCGTCGCCACCGCCTTTCCCTCTTAAACACAAGAGATTCGTCCCTCCTGTTCTACAGGCGAGTCAGCGCGACCGCCTGTCCCAGCTGGATATCGGTTCCAAATACCGAAACATCAAGGATCTAGGTGGTAGTGCTGCCCAAGTCAAGTTCAATCGCGATCGGTTCTCGATACCGGAGCTGGAGACCCAGAACGATCTGCGACTGATCGCTGGTACGCCCAAGCAACGTTTCAGTCTAGACAGTCAGCTTACGAAGCAGCGCTTCAGCTTGGACAGCCAGGATAGCTGCAAGTCGCGGTTGCTACCGATCGCGAGTTCGCCGATCTTCGAGCATCAGCAGATGAAGACTGAGGAGCTCACTGGAATAACGTCCGACAGGCTGAAGAGCCCCACCTGTGAGGGCCTGCAGAGCGTAATCGTAGCGAGCACCTCGCCGATCTTCCCGCCCGGCGAGAGGCGATTCCTCGCGCCGGACTTCCCGTTTATCGGCAGGAAAATGTCGACGTCGCCGTCACCACCCAAAGCCGGGGAGATGGCGAAGACGGGGCGCACGTCTGGCAAACCACCGCCGATTCCGGTCCGGGAGAGAATGTCAGTGCCGGAGATCAGAAATTCGAGTTTGCGCCGACTGTTAGATCCACCTGCCCGACAGCGGCACAGCATCGGCGGCAATCTGCGGCAGTCGTTGCTGTCGCCAGTGAAGCTGACCGAGTTTGCCACCAGAAAGTCGCCGCGATACTCGATTGACGATGCGCTAGAGAAGCTGAAGAAGATCGAGAAGGAGGAGAATCGACGAAATCAAGAAGCCAGCGAGGAAAGGGAGCAGGAAGCCAAGGAGCAGGATCAGCAGCTGGAACAGCAGCAGGAACCCAAACACATTCAACGACACTACTCGTACACGTACGAGACGTCCGGCAGCGATGAAAGCGGCAGCGTCTCGACCCTCGGCAAGCTGAGCGTGGGTGGCACCCCCAAACGCAAATATCTGGAAAGTAACTTCGACGAGAATGAGCAGGTGATCACGACGGTGATTGAGACAGAGGTGCCGATTATCCTGCCGAGCACACCCGGCAAGTACGCGAAGAAGGTCCAGGCATACTCGAGCGAGACGCCCAAGTGGATCCGCAAATACCTGGAAAACGAGAGCCCAAGGATAGGCCGAAAGACCTCCACCAGTGCCAAGGACCAGATCGCCAGGACGAATCGCAGGAACAGCCGCAGGAAGAGTTCGCTCGAGTCGATCGAGTCGGTGACGAAGAAGCCCGAGGAGAAGACTCGCTCCAAGTCAGCCAGCTGCGAGGAGAGGAGCATCAAGATCGAGATCGAGCAACCCCTCGATGGCGTCAGGGAGACTTACGTGAGAATCGTGCCGTCCAACAACGCCCAAGAGGAGAACCGGTACGAGGTCGGTACCACTGCGACCTCCTGGACGAACACCGACGGTCGCGGTCTTTACGGCGACGACACCGACACGGACGATTCTACGTCGATCTAATCGGGTGGAAAAGATCTCGTCATCTCGACATGAATCGCCGCACTGGATTCGATCGCTCTGCGTGCGTGTGATTGCCGCCGATTAAATTATTGAAAAAAATTTATAACTCAGTTTTAATTTAGCTTAAAAATATTGTCGTTATCGCCTTTTTTAAATAAATATAAAATTCAAGAGACTATAATTAAACTATTAATTTAGCTGATTAATTAATTACGTAGTCGCGTTCATTACAAGAGAAAAAAAAATTTTTAGATTTCTAATTTTCCGATTTAGAGGGAGTATGTAATTTTAGCTATAAATAATTACACAAGACCATTCCATTACACAGCCAAATGCAACCGATTTTAACGAGAAGGAAACCTGAATAAAATTATTTTCTTTTGTTCCAAATTTACACACAGCAACGTTAAGAGACTGAACAGAGAATATAAAATATAAACCACCCAAAATGCATATACATCAAACGAATCAGATCGTAAGCAATCAAGGTGGATGCAAAAGAGAGGTTGATGAGAGAGATTATCTCGAGAATCTCCAATATTTTGTACTTAAAAAACACTGCACATTCTCTTTTTCTCTCTCTCTCGTCATCTCGTCCGATGAATCAGAATGAATCAGAGAAGTGAAGACCGAATGCGGATACCTATTTTTGCACAAACAGTGGACCACAAAATATATACCGCATGCGTTTTAGCCTAAATAATATTCAGATCTGTGTGCTTTATCGACTTTTTCAATTAATTAAAAAAAAAAAAAAAAAGTAACTTCTGTTTTGTAAATAATATCATAAAACACAAAAAATGCGTAGAGCAAAAAGTCGAGTAGAATGTAAGGAGCGATCGAAGACTCGCGATATTCAAGTTCGAACGATGAATTTCTCTTTCGATCCTCGCCAAATCGTTCGACGATATAAATCCGGATTATTCCGGATTATTTTCGATCCACGTGTGTTCGTTCGCTCGTTCTGTGTGCAACGTGTATTTACAGCACGTGTTGCGTTAGCTCGAAGTGTGTGCGATTATTTTTATCATGCTTGCGTCGAGAGAGAAATTAAGTCGCGTAGAAATTAAGTGTAAAAACAGTCCAGCTTGTATATACATCGGTTATAGGGAGTGATAATATATTATACATATATTGCTAAATGTATACCGTTGCATCGTTAGAGAAATTGTAAGATCGTTCGATGTTCTTTGAGTGTGTAAATTTTTCATTTTCCGTCGAGATATTTTTCGCTCGCAGAAATCGTGTTTTATTTCTGCGATTATTACGAGCATCGTATAAATCGCGAACTGAATTTTTATTTATAATAACGCGCGCGGATGTTCATTTTTGCTGTTACTAGTCATTAACGAGATTTTACAAGCGATGAAATATATATAGGGTGTTTCTGTGATGAATAGTATGTAGATTTAATTAATAAACTAGAGAGAAGAATTAAAAGATATTCTCTCAGGAATATTTTACAATTTTTTATTCAATTTTTTTTAACTGAATAAATTATGTTATGTTTCATTATTTCTAAATTAATTATTAAACAGAACAATTCATAAAACATTTTTCAAATTTCGGTTTCCGCAATAATATCAAATTTTCTAAGTTTTCTGAAGGTTTATAATATTTAACCAAGCTTTTCCATCATCTATGAACGATTTTAATATTTTTAATATATATTAAAAATTTAATAAAACGTGTGAAATTTTATGAAAATTTTTATTTGCTATATGTTTTAAGTAACATATGCTTAGGATCTAAGTTTAAAAAGTGGTTATATATAATTTTCATCATTTGATACTATTTAAAGCGCATATTTTTCTTATTGATACACATCTAATTTGTTCCACTCTCTGTTCATCAAAAAATATATATACTATAACTCAAGCACCCTGTATATATATATATATATATATATATATATATATATATATATATATATATATAGTATATACACACATATATATATATATACAGACATGCATAATTTTTTCGCGAATATTCCGAATGCGAATATGTATGTGAGTATTGAGTAGCTTTATTTATCTTTAGCAGTGTGTATGCATTTTACTCCTATATACATATATAGCATTTAATACGTGAGTAAAGATGTCAAATATTAGCAAATCAAAATATGGATAAAAAGATGCATTATAATTTGTAAAAAGGACATGCCTTCTGTGTACACCCGATTATACATAGATCGAAATATATAATCCATTGTTATAGCCTGAAAAAGATCCTTATTTCTCAAATTATAATTTTTTACATTAACACATCTTGATATTTGTGCATACATGCATGTGTGAATGTGTATAAATTATAAATATACGTTTTATACATACATACATACATACACACACACACACACACACACACACACACACATATATATATATATATATATATATATATATATATATATATATATAAACTAAGACAAAGATTTAAAAGATCTTTTAAAGATTTACTCGTTTTTACTCCATTTTGGAGAAAATTGTAAAAAGAGAAAATAAGTTTTCGTTTTTTTAGTTTTTCAGTCCCCTACCGTTTTTGGAGTTTCGCCATTTAAATTGGGAACATCCTGCATATATGTATTGTATGTATAAATTCAATTTTATATTTAGTATTCTTTTTAAAAACTAGTTAAGAAACTTTTGTTATTAATATGTTCTAAAAGTTGTGATTTATTATAAAACATTTTATCTCCTTCCGTTCTCTTCCCTTCAGCATGTAAATGACAGAAATTTCTTCTTCTTTTTCAATTATTGTGACAAATTTCAAATAGTTTTTACAAATTAATTCGATATAAGTTCTTCATGTATAAATGCAGTTTCTTTTGACACTGCCACAAATTAATAATCACCAGTTTTATCAACTGCGAATGCACAATTGGAATAAGAAAGTTTTTCTAACTAGACATAATACACCATCAGATAACATATTTATTGTGAAGACGGTGCTCCTTGAGACACGGCATTGAGCAGAAGCGATTGGCGTTGTACTCAAAAGGCGTTTTGTTGGTCATGTCAATAGCGCATTGAAAGCACCGTGAGATTACAGTGTATCCTTCGCTTAACATCCGATTCTGCGCAACTAATGCTCTCTATATAACAAAAAAAAAAAAAAAGAAGTAAAGTATCAAACTGATGCTAAACAAACATTAAAAAACAACTATTATATGTTAATTATTAAAGAAAAACATTTTAACATCCGCACCTTTTCTTTGTCACTGAGATTAAGGAATCTTTGCTTTTCATTTTCCTCTTGCTTCTTCAGTTCGAATTCCTTCCTCTTGACTTTTTCCTTGAAACGTTTCAATTTCCGTTGCTGTCTCTTCTTCTCCACCTCCGCTTGCTCTATCTCATCGCTAAGTGGTCCAGGTATTTGAGACTGCAAATAACATATAAACGTAAAACAATTTTTAAATAATTGTAAATAACATAATTACATTTATTTTAATATAAATGCAATATTCTGTTATAAATAATACCTTTTGATAGTTAAACTTGTCCGGGTTAATTTCCATAAATCTTCTAAATGTATTTCTAGTCTTCTTATCATTAGCAGCGGCATAAGGTGTCTGTAGTTTTTTATTCTTATTACAGGGGTCAGATCCGATTTCTAACAACAACCTAAGGACAAATCGAGTTATGTAAAAGTTACTTAAAAGTGTAATTTAAAAAAATAAATAATAAACCCTTTCCATAATAAATTATAATAACACGCACCATACTTGTTCACAGTATCCACCAAGTGCTGCTAAATGCAACATTGTATTACCATCCTCGTTGGTATCATTAACTAATTTCGTTACGTCAACCGTGTTTACAGAAGTATCATTAGACGTCGTGCCATTAATTGCAATATCTTTTTTATTCTGTTTCTCTTCGCATTCTTTAATTTTGTTTAACAGATCATTGATGACTGAGGATAATAGATCGTTATCACCTTGCTTACATGCAGTCCATAGCTTGGTTCTAGCATCCAACAATACTTCATTGATTACTGGAGCTAAAAACAATATCAAACATTTTAAAAAATGATAAAATACACATTAATATAATTTTTCTAACTTTCAACTTTAATTTTTTCTTTATATTTAAACTATTTTTATATATTTTTTCGTATTTCTGAATTATTGCGACAAACTGCAAACGTCACAAATTAATTTGGTACAAGTCATCTATTAAATAAACCTTACCATCTTTTTTCACCTTTTTCTTCTGCCGATTAGCTTTCTTGTTCTTCATATATTTTGGTACGGTATCCTGAAAAGCTTGTAAATTCTCGCAAAAGTCTACTTCAACAGTTTGTTCAACTAAAGAAGTGGCCAGTGGAAGTTGCGCATCCATTTCCGACTCGGAGGATGACTGAGCTAGTCTAACAATAATATCTGTAAAATAATGAGATTTGCTATATCAGCCAATAAAAATACATGAAAAAGTATAATATAAAGATATTTATATAAACAATGATCATTTATAAGTACAGCATTTCTGATATAGAGAAAACCATATATTCTCGGATTATATATATACTTATAATTCACATTAACGTTTACCTGGCAGCGGTCGATTCGGACTTTTCCTTGGTTTCGCTCTGTCTATATGACGAGAACTCCGGTGTTGCTTCTCCGGTGTAGACTGTGCGGGTGTTTTAAGTTTATCATTCTCCTGGGGAGTACTACCTGCGTTAGAATTACGTTCGGCAACGACGTCTCCTTCTGGTATTTCGCTCATTATCTCAGGTTTCGAAACTTTCTTACGCATGGGTTGTCGCGGAGAGTTGGGAAAAGAGTCGGTGAAATCTGCTGCTGAGCCTAAAATACACTATTATTAAGTGTCTGAACAGTACATATTAAATTTAAAAAATAAATAATCGTTTACCATAAATCTCCATAGTGCTCAGTATATCGTATACTCTCTTGACTTCTTTGAACGTAGCTCTACGCGTAGGAAATGGCAGTGGTCTTATTCTAAAATTGTTCTTATCTAAGGGAGGATTCTTGCCGCCAAAGAGAACCATGCGATTATATGGTCCAACTGCTCGATACAAAACAGCCGATGAATTGTTGATATGCGTCGACCATAATTCCAGTATCTCTTGCACATGCTAAAAAAGAATTATTGTTACATAATTTGCCAATTTAAACGCATAAAGTATAAATCTGTAATTCCATGTACTTTTGAAAATATACCTGAATAAGCGACGCCTCATTATATCTTCGCAAACTGGCACCAGCACTCTTCGCGTGATTACCGTTCGTACGAGAGTTCTGAGCAAAGCCTTGTTTCGCCCGTACAGTATAAGAATGGAAGGTCTTGTGTACAATAGGTTCACCATCTGCGATAGTACGTCAAACCAACTCGATGTAATAATTATTATAAACATAATTATACACTCGTAAAAAATATTCTTAATACAAAGATATGCGTACTTTGAAATACAGCCGCAGCAAAGTGTCCACCACCGACCATGATAACCGTCCACTTGGACATTTTGCCGCTGTCGAGTGCCTGAGTGATCATTTCACTGTCTTTCTCGGGAATGTCCTAAAACGTAATTGCATATCTCCCGATCTGGCAAGTAAAGAGCACGCCAAGTGACAAGGTAGACCAAATATTTTCAAGAAAATATTTTGTTGGGCACATATGTATCAAGTATACTAATAGAATCTACATCTCTAGGTACGTCTTTAATTAATAATAACTTAATTAATAATAACAAACCTTCTTGTGATGCAGTAGGCATCGATAGATACTAAATATATTGCCGTCATCGTTCTCGAAGAACACCTTGGTGTGACGACTGGCAACAATCTGCAGCTTCCGCTCCTTTGTCATTTCGTCGTTGCACTCGGTGTCCGAAATGTCCGACTCAATTGCCTTCCCGCGTCTCTCCGACGTCTTTTTAGATCTATTGGCAGATGTGGAACCGCTCTTACTTGCCGTCTCATTCTTGATTTGCTCGTTAGATGAGGCCCTAGTCTCCGAAGTACCAGCATCGTCCTCGGTATCGGACTCTGCCTCGCTACCAGACAGACTAGACATGTCGCCTACAAAATTCGCACATGTCGTACTGTCTTAAGCATATCGCCGTGTACTTCATCTCAGACTGTACCTTCGCCAGCTATCCTATTAAAGCTGTCCTCACTAATCGATTTCAAGCCGTTCAGGTTTTGCTTGAGATTGTAACGATGCCAATCCAACTTATAGTGAAGTCTTTGTTGTGGCTTGTCCTCAAACTCAGCGTTACAATGAGAACAACACAAGGAGTCCGACACTACTAGTTGACTCAATTCTTGTTCGTTGTCAGGCACTGCAAAGCAGAAAATTCTACATGTGGGGAAATTGTCAACCATTATTATTTAGCTTCAATATTTCCCTTACTTTGTTCAACATTAACTGATAGTTTCTTGAAAATATTTTTTAAAAATTTTTAATTATCTTTCTATATTTCCTGAAGAAATCTCTATATCATCGCTGATTAAATTCCTACTGATTAATTTTTACTCTGATTATATCGAACAGACAAAGTTTGCATTCGCTAATAAAAGCTAATTCATATATCATCATATATTTTCACCTGTGATACGATAATTTAAATTTGTATAATCAATATATTCTTACAATATATTTCCAAAAAATCTAATTATCCATTATCACCTTATATTATTATTATAGCAACATATTATGTTCTTAAAATTCAATTTTTCGGAAACAAAAGAGCCAAAATCATTCTTAAATTTAAGATCAAACAAATGTGTTATACTTATATATGCATTTTTTTTGTTTTACTCAAGCAAATTGTATTTTATCTTCATCGAGCATCAATCAAATTTTTGAAAGGTAATATAATTATTTTTGCGTCTGCCTTTTATTGAAAATAAGTCTAGTGCTCTCCATATTCTTCCCAGACATGAATGATTCGTGTGTTTTTTTCAATTATATCCCCCGCTTCCTTAGTTGTTTTTCTCTTTCTCTCCCTCGAACACCCTGTCTATCTGTCCTGTTTAAAACGTGAACTGTATAAAAACCAACCACGACCTTATCATTAGGACAGAATATATACGCTGCATAATCGATTGATAATAAATTGTCTCCTGTTATTTATCCTGTTCCAAAATAGCTTTGCCGATGTGTCAGGCGAGCTGCTGAAAAACGAGCTTACCGTAAGGAGACGACAATTGCATGCATCGGGCAACTTTGATTCCTCTGGTGATACGGTGGAAGTCGTCCGGATTGTGTATCTTACAGGTCTGATGATCCTCTTTTGCAGGCTCTTGCTTACAGAGCGGATGAGCCTTGTTGGTTGCCATGGCCTGAGAGTTGACGGAACGAAAGACGGACCGACGATGGAGGACGACAGACGTGAACGAAGAAAGTTGTCAACGAATGCTACTCCGAGACAGTGCGGTACTGACCGTTTCGTTATCTTGCGCAACTCTTTCGCGCCGCGAAACGATTACATCATCCTGCGCTACTACCATACAAAAACACGTCGCCATCGAGCGGGATATTTAAATGACCTTGCCGTCTCTTATCAATACATACCAATTTTATGAAAAAATTACGTGTGTATAAATATAACTTAAACATTTGTTCAATAGAATTTTATTTCACAGACAAGTTTTACAGAGAATTCTTATGTAAAAATGTCTTGTATGTGTGTGTGTATACAATAATATATATTCACAGTCATAGTTAAGGCGTAGTTTATATTATAAAAAAAAAAATATTTTTAATTTTAACATTAGTCGTTTAAAAATAAAGCCTTTTTTAGTGTACATTTGTAATACCTACAATAGATGGAAGAAAGACAAAAAACTTTGTTTGCTAATAGCTAAGAGTAGTTTCAAGCTTGACATTTGCAATATCAAAGCTGCAATGTATAAGTTTGTAGTTTTTAGTTAAAACTATACTTATTAAAATAATTTAATGTATAAATATTTAATATATATATATATATATATATATATATATATATATATAAATACTACATGTTAATGTAGTCTAAGCAGCACATTCTTTGTTGCACCATTTTTTATGACATTCTTGTAACTACCTAATGAGATTTCAACTAGATTAAAAAAAATATGATATCACATTAAAAATACATTATTATTATATATTAAATGTATTAAATATAACTATCCGAAATAACATAAAAATGTATTATCTTTAAGCGTGCAAAAATATACGTCCTGCATTCAATTGTACTTCTCGTAATGCCTATATTTTATCTTATCGATAAATATTACTTTATCGAATAATCAATCAGTCTTAAATAGTATTATGTAGTAACGAATAATTGTTTAAAATTTGGAAGTATTATGGAACAATGGACTGTTTTGTACTTTGATATTTTTGGTTGTTGTGTATATATCATGCAATTGTAACTGATGGTTCAATAGTTTCTATACTATTATATCATTAGTGCAATTATTAGTATATAAAATTATAGCAATAGAGGTTCTTTATATTAATAAATTACTTAATATAAAGTTCTTCTAATTTCGAAAATGCATGTTTTTCCATACTTTTGATTTTTCATTTGTTGAAATAAAAGAAACTATTTTTTAGAACATTAATATAATGTAATGTTGAAATATGTTAATAAAGAATTATAAAAAATATTAAATCTACCTATTATTCGTATCTATTCTTTCATAGATCCATAATCTTTCATATA
This sequence comes from Anoplolepis gracilipes, assembly GCF_047496725.1. Lineage (NCBI taxonomy): Eukaryota > Metazoa > Arthropoda > Insecta > Hymenoptera > Formicidae > Anoplolepis > Anoplolepis gracilipes. The sequence continues at coordinate 12,751,423 of NC_132974.1, forward strand.
TTGTTAATATAAATCATCAATAAATAAGTTATTATTATCCACGTTGACATAATAAATATATATAAGCGAGACAAAATAATACTAAATAGAGAAAAAAAAAGAATCATTTTCCGAAACTTATTGTTAGTGACATTTCCATCAAGTTAAAGACACATGTAGATGAAAAATAATATCCCATTTAATGCACCAACTATATAGTTTATTTGTATCCTTGATTCGTTGTGTATCCTGAAATACATATATGCGACAACGATATTTAAGAAATGAAAATTATATGTCTACATAGTAAGTTTTCAAACAATAATTGTACAATAAAAATGTGATTAATTGTCACTTGATTTAAAGATACAATGGTTACAGATAATATATAATGATATATACTGATAACATGTATTTTTTTTCTCAATCCTTATCAATAGCACGTTTAAAAAACCTGCATTTAATTTGCAGATATTCTTTTATTTTTTCAATCAAAATATTGTGTATAATAATAACTAAAATTTGAGCCTTACCTCTGTCTGGAAGGACTAAAGGGGAACGGTGGATCGACACCAGGTATACTGCTGTCTTTATAAAGGATGAACCAAGTGAAACTTGTTATCAAAAGTCCACTCATCGTAGCTTTTAGCAGCCAATCGTATGTTTCGTAAAATGTGACCAGCATATTAGTAGCTGCTTCCGCATATTGATGACTTGTATTGAAGAATCTTTCGCTGTCCGCTGGTAATCGTTTCATGTCGAATTTCGATAAAACGGATATATTCGGTATCGTATCGTATACTTGAGCGAACGTTGTTATTGATGGTAGAGAGTATTGATCGCCGATTTCCCATGACAAACACTTTCCTACAGGCAGAGTATGAGAAACTCGCATTAGCCACTCCAGTTGTAGCTAATTCTCTTTATTTTATTCTAAATCAGCCGTTAAATTTTCAATCATAGTTTTTGTAAGAAAAGAAAAATATTTGTTTTTCAAAGAATAATCATTCTAAGTGAAGAGAAGTTCCAAATAAAGAAATGTCCCACATGAAGTAGAATTTAAAGTAGGAAAGATAAAAAATAAAATAAAAGGTATAAAATAAAAAATAAAGAACAAAAATATTTTCCCTTTTCTCTTATGTTTTCGCTTTGATTATTTCTCAGTTGCAATCAGGTACTTATGTACTGTTTCGAGCGATGACGCGACCTTGAAAAAGTCGGTCATGAGCAATGCAGATTTTACATGTAAACGCGTGCGCGAAGAAGTCTCGAGAGAAGACTCGCGTTGCTCTAAAGATGTATCTCGCAAGAAAAACAAGTCGTGTGTAAAAATATAATTCGAGAATGCTATATGAGCGACGACTCACAAGCATTTAAATTCCTCTGAAACGAGATAAAAAAAACAAATAATCGGCAGTCAGTCTCTCTCTTTCTTTTTTTCTTTCTTTGTCATTCACTCTTTATATATGTTTTATCACGCATACAATAAAAGTCAGTAATATTAAAACTTTTTTTATATAAAATGTGTATTAGACATACGTATAAGCTTACAAAGCCATAAATTTTTTGCAAAGAATATTGAGCAACTTATTGAAATTCATTAATAGCGACAGAAATTATGTAATTTTTATGATATTTTAAGAATGAAATGAGACATTATATCTAACGCATAACACAATAAAATCTATAATAAATTATTTGAAATAAATATAAACTATTTATATAAATATGACTAATATAATTATTTAAATCATTTAAAATAAATATAAATATATAAAATGTATGATGTAGGAGGGTTACTTTTAGGATGTGCTAAAGCTTTTGTCTTGTAGTATTAGCAAAGTATTAGTGATAATATTACAAATGAACAATTGAAATGCAGATTTATTGATAACAAATATTAATTAGAACACAAAACAGCTGGCAGAGATGATTGCTTTTTGATAAATTAAATATAAAGTCTATTAGATGTGATTTTTTCAGCTACAAATTCTTATTTTATTCTCATGCCAATGAAAATAACATGCTCATGTATCGAAGAGAGAAAGAAGAAAGCCAATGTAGAAAGCGTAACTGAAAAAAACATATCTAATAACATAAGAATAAAAAATGCAAAGTTATAAACTAATTTTAATAGAAGATTTGTACGCTAAATCGTTTATAAATTTAATTATTTATATAATAAATATTAATAATAATAATATTAATATAAATAATTTACTTTTTTTTTAAGTTAGGACAAAAATTGTACATTTAAGAAAATTAAAAATACATTTAGGCCGCTGCATATTTTCCTCATATTATACAATAATCCGTATCGTTGACACAATCTCGCTTCCAATTGAACCAAAACAAAAATTGCACATTCGCTAAATGAATCCCGAAGATATGTCCTATCGGCGATAATCAATGAATCGTTCGCGCGATAACGAGATGCTTCTTGTGGAAACGATTCAGATCGCTGGGAACAGAATTAAAACAAAAAGTGCGTACGTTTAATATTATTAATTCTAACCTCTAACAGACCCGCTGTGCGCGAACGATTTGCATCGTCCACAGTTTTCAGTCCACAATTTCTTCCCTCTCCGAAGAATACCAACGAAAAGTAGAAAGCAAGCGTACGATCTGTCGTTTACTCACCGTAATTTGCATACAATTTTCCTATGACAATGGAGAGCGATAGCGCTAAAAGTGACAGGCTGAACGTCCACTCGTTCAGGCGGACCTTCGTCCAGAATCTCGCCGGTTTCTCCTTCCGGATATCCTCGGAGAGACTGCCATTGCCATTTGTCAGTAACATCGAGTCGCTTTTCCGCTCGAATATCATCGTCGTCGTAGTCATCGTCGACATCGTTCAAATGTGCGGGTCACGCGCACACTACGTTACCGCATCAGCGCGATCCTCACAAGTGACAGTGACAAGTGACAAGCCGTGCGCCGTGCGCCGTGCGTCGTGCCGTTTCCAAAAATAAAGGTGAATAAGACCTGACGCGAGCGCGCATGCGTGGCCTATTTCTTCCGCGTGTCAGGAACGTATGGCATACGTGATTGTAAGCGTAAACAATGTTCGTAAATCGTGAACACGGCAACGCGCGATAAGGGATGATCATTTTTTTTCCTAGAAAATAATCGATTGAATTCCAGTTTTTCCCGGAGAAGTTTGAATGTGCGAAAGAATTATTTCATAATTATTTATTTAATTATTTTTGACATCTTCACTCTCATATACTTGAAGGTCTGTTTTTTTTATAGCACATTCGTGCAAAATGAAAGTGCCATTGAATGCTTGGGTCTTCGCATTTTCTTAGGGAAAACCTTTGAAAAATCACATCCGCAGAGCAATTTGTTAATACGGTATTGCACGATCCGGTCGTCATCGACCAATCGAAACGGAGGAGCGGGAGGCCTGAAGATGACCGCATTCGCCGCTCGGCAAAGATTACGACTCGAGATAGCGAAGTTGGCCGATGGTAGAGGCTAGAGCGAGCACGCGAGCCAACCAACCGTCAGTGCGCGCGGGTCGGTCGCGCGCGGTGGTTGGTTGTAGAGGTACGCCGGTGCTGTTCTGCCGTGAGCGTCGCGTGTGCGCGTGTGAAATAAAGCGAGATGGCGAGCCACGACGACGTCGGTATCGGCGATTTCGTGTTGCTGGACGAGATTACGGTCGACCGTGTGGTGCAGAATCTCAGGACGAGGTACGTGTGTCGCCGGGACGCCGGCGACGATCGCGGACGCGATGACAAGTGAACGGCGAGGAGAGCGTCATGCGCGCGCGCGCGCACGCGCACGCGTTCCCTTCGCCGTCGGCGACGGGGTCCCGTGCCCCGTGCCCCGTACCCCGTACCCCGTACCCCGTACCCCGTACGGTTCACTGCGGTGTCCGCGAGAGGGTGTGGCCTGTGTATCAGCAGGTGTTAAAGGTCATAGCGAAGGTTTTAATTTTGAAAAGATTGTTTCAATATATACTTAATTAACGCTGACTGACCGATTTTTTCTCTTTAAAAAAAAAATTATTAAAAGGATTAATCACGCTAATTAATGTTGTCTATAATGTCGATGGGAGAAACAGAGGAGACATGTGGAAAATATATAAAAGCATTTGCGATGACTTCATACAGAGAGATAAGAGAAAGGGAAATGAAGTAATAAACGCATTGTGTTTCCGTTTCTTTCTTTCTCTTTCTTAATATCTTTCATGCTTATTGTTAGCTTGAAAATATTAAAAAGCTGTATCCATAATGTATGTTAAACTTGACCCGCTGACGGCAAAGAAGGTGTTCGAGGTCATTTCCACCGGGTAGCCTTGGTCGATTAATTTTAGTCAACGATAGTCTTTCTTTGTGTCAGAATCAGATATTATGAGGTTCTTGTTTTTCTTTGATACAGCTAAAAATGCGACGAAAATATGCGAAACTTACAGCTGCGTTATAATAATCTTTATACCGCTAATTTTATATTTCTGGTTTTTTATCATTAGAATGTTTTAAGGACCGGTTTCTTCAACGTCAATTAATTTTAAGCACGATTTAAACTATATATTTTTTTAATCTCTTTTTCAGATCTGAAAGTTATTGACAGTAGAGACTGGCTCTAAATTGTTAATATTTATTTTAGTATCTTCATTAGAATTCGGTATCTCGTTAAGTAAAATTATTTAAGAAAGTAAATAGAAATCGTACGTAACTTTTTCTCGTTTGATATATGCAAACAGCTTCAAATTAAACAATTATTACAATATATTTAATTATATAATATAATTATACAATATAAATTAATTATAATATATATATATATATAAATATTATACAAATAAATGATGACGTACATTTCAATATCTCTTTAACGATCAAGTACTTTTCGTCAAATAAAAAACCAGGCACAATAAAGTACATAAAAGTCGCAATTCATATATACATATTTATTAATAAAAGTCATAAGATAAAAATTAGTCAAAAATTCTACGAAGATATACTCGTGTCAAAGTACATATTTCAAATAATTTAAACGCTTTTTCCTTGAACCTTCGGAATACAAATCTAACGACGCATTGAAATAGGAGAACCATAGTATATTCATTTTACAAAAGGCAAAAATTGCACACAAAGATCTTCAGAAAAGATGTAAAACTGAAAAAATTGGAACGTATATATTCTATATGAAGATACTTATTAAAAATATTGAGCAATACTGATCATTTTGTTATTTTTATATAACACAGTTATTTCTTTTTTTTAGCTTTAGTTTTCATGCTCTTATTTTCATACAGTTGATAATTTTAATGACTGTAGTTTCCGTCAGTTTCATAGGCCGATTATATTGACGCGAGTTGGTGTTAATTATGGTTAACTCTATATTATATGCTTTTTCATGTATATTATAAGTTGTAATTTAAAATACCGAGTTGCAATAAACTATGGTGGCAATCGGATTCTAGATAGCAATTGCGAGCGATTGCATCGACACTAACTACCGTTAATTATAGTTAAATAGTTAATCCTTCATCTTTCGCAGACGAAACTAATTTAGAATAAAAACAGCAGCACGTTGATACAAAATTAATCCAGTTAACCAAGATCATTGGTGCAAGTCGAGCCAAACGCACTGCATATAGTCAAACTAATTTTTCTCTTTTGCAAAACTATCATTTTTTTTTTAATTAAAAAATTCACACAATTATATAGAGATATATTTAATATTGAAATATTTTTACTAAAAATTGAAAACCTCTGGATTATATAAAATAAATTGTAATCGTTACTTAAGCTCCCATTTTTTTATTGACTTGACATAAATCCTTATTTTATATCGTAATTATTTTAGTCGATTCGCCGTTTCTAAAAATATGTAATTGGCGCGTTATAAATGACGTACTTATACGAATTAGAAAATTGTAATTTGCTGCTACAAAAAAAGAAACACGCCAGGGAAATTACTTTGATTCACCTAGCTGTCTATCTGTATTGTAAAGCGTGGAATTGAATATCGCACTGCGAGCAACTGACGGAAGCAACGATACCTGTTGCACGGTTACGCGGGCAAAGAGTATGCGTACTCACGCGTGCTTGCGTGCGTTCGTCGTATGCATATGGAGACCGGAGACACAATTTAATATAACGTAATTGAAGATAAAATAGGGACATTAATCTATATTATACGAAGCACGCTTATATTTTATTAATATGTGTAATCTCGTGATTTATAAAAAAGAAAATTTTTTTTTTTTTTACAGAGGAGAAATTTTGTGAAGAGTCACGAAAATTCACAATGGATTAGATATTAGATACATATATATATAGATATATTTATTTATTTATAAATATAATTTAAATATTTTCTCTCTCTCTCTCTCTCTCATAAGAATTGCGAGCCAATTTGATAATATGTCGAAAAAAAAGTTGCTGAAAATTGTATTCTTTCTGATATTTTGTAAAATATCTGCACTAAAGATTGGCATTTGAATCAGTAGCGATCGAAGTTTAATGATGCACGCGCATGACGCATTTCTTGGAAGGCATATACATGTATTTATGAGTAAAGATGAATGACGCGCTCTGATTCATCGTGTATACTGAAATTACACCAGATGCATAATATGAAATCGCGAATAGATTATTAGATTAAATTAAAGTGAGAGTACAAAGGGACCAATCAAGTGGACAAAATAGCTGATTGGATTAGGAACCAATTACTTAGGAAATCCGATTAGACAGATGTGGAGAGATTAGAATTTTTTTAATCAGATATTTAAAAATAGCTACATAATATTTAGATTTAGAATGTCAAATAATTAAAATACTGATAAAAATAAAAAAACTTGACCTCATATTTTAACTCACACGAGAAATATTTATAATTAATTTATATAGTTTTTTATTTTTATCTTTTTCTAAAAAGCAGACTGAAGATTTAAATTAGAAATTGCGAAATATTTGAATATATAAATATTAACTATAAGCAAACTTTCTCTTTGCAAAGAACAAAATGAAAATTTTTAGCTTGTTACAATTCAAATAAATTACTTAAATTAATTCGCTTATCGCGACGTTATAATCTGGCTAAAAAGTATTTCCTGATGGAAATTAATTCCGTTTTGAGCTGTCTATTGTATAGTTTAAGTTCATATCATTTCGAACAATTCAAATACATATTGTTAATTCATTTCCGAATTAGATTTCAAACTTGTCTAGAATTCTTCTTTATATTTCAATGAATATTAACATTATCCGAAAGGAACTTTTACAAAACAGAGATTTAAAAAAAGACATCAGAAAAATGCATTTAAGAAATAAATAACGTATATCTTGCCTTTATTTAATGTTATAGAAATTTGACAATGAAATGGATTTTCAGTAATTAAATAAAAGTAATTAATATATTTATAAGATGCAATTATAATAATTTTATGAAGAATATCTGATTTAAAAATAATATTGCATTATAATAAAAAAAATAATTGGTGTCATATATAATATAATATCATACATAATATAAATTAATTGCAAATATTTCTCGTGACAGTTAAAATATAAGTTTAAATAGTTTTATTTTTACCAGTTATGTCACATTATTTCGGCCAATGACTCGCATTAATATCGTCTCCGATTCCACACGAGACGAGAAACGCGCGAGTGCGTTTAGCGGTAAACGAGCGATGAGAATGGTGAGCGTTCAAAGACGTATCCTAGGATACATGCGATGAATGTATATGTATATGCAGCTCACGTAATCCTTATCGGGGTTCGTGTTGGCGATGAGTCATCATCCTCGAATCGTTGCATACTTGGTTGCGCTCGCGCAATCCTCGCGATATTTGGGTGTGAGCAATTGATAATTAAACTCAATTTTTTTGTGATTAAAAAATAGAATTATTTTTATTATTTTATTTATTTTAATGAATAAAATTATTAGGCCAGAATTCTTCAAAAGAATATTATTCTAAAATTAATGCTAATTGATTTAAAATAACGATTATAAAATAATTTTTTTCATTATGCAGATTATACAGTTTCTTTTCTAAATCAAATTAGGGGAGCGAAAAATATTTTCAAGTATATCGAATATAATTGATTTAAGAATTTTACACAATTATTTGCACTAACGAGTAGGCAATTAACGTTCAAGTAAGGACAAGTGACTCGTTATGCTTCGGGGTAATCTCAAAGTCGATCTTGTAAAAAAGCGATAATTCTTATCTTTCGTTGATCCGAATAGAAAGTGTCAATTTATATTTATTTTTTCAAATTTCCAAGTTAAAACATGAAACTTGAGACATTTAAACAATCCTTAATCTGAGCGAGACATTTCCTTGAATCATACATATCTTGCGTACCCAAGATGTAAAAATATTCGCATTCAGTATCTTGAATATTATTATTATTATCAAAAAAGATTTAATTTATTCATAAAATGCTCTATTTATTTTATTTAAACAAACGTTCTCTCTGCCTTCTGTCTCTCTATATTGTGCGGATGTTCTGTTGCAGATTTAACGGAGGGAAGGTTTATACATACATCGGCGAAGTATGCGTTAGCGTGAATCCTTACAGAAGCACCAACATCTACGATGCGGACCAAATTAATAAATACAAAGGTACACGTGAATGGATTACTTAGGACGGAGGGAGAGAGTGAGGATATTTAAAATATCAATATTAAATTAAAAAAAAAAAAAAACGTTGACTCATATCAAAATTATGTGCCTGTGTGCGATAAGTATAAAAATATCTAGTGCATGTGATTTTTCTGAGTATTTTTTTTATTTTTAAAATTGTGCTTTCAGGTAGAGAACTGTTTGAAAACCCTCCACACATTTTCGCGATCGCGGATGCTGTGCATAAAGAGATGAAGCAACAGGGCAGAGACACGTGTATAGTGATAAGCGGCGAATCAGGCTCCGGTAAAACGGAAACTAGCAAAATCATCATGAAATACATCGCTGCCGTGACAAATCTAAGCGGACAACAAGAAATCGAGAGGTGCAACTTGCCATTTAAAAACTAATGGACAAATTACTTAGCTCTCGCTATCTAATCTATTTTCTAATAAATGATAAGATTAAATATCTTACAAGCGAATTTTTACAAACTTTATAGATCGTTTGATTGTTTAACACTTAATGAGTAACATTCCATCAAAAATATTTTTATTTCGTAATAATTAAGCGTAACAAAACACAATTGTGCATTTTTCTCCAGGGTAAAGAATATTCTCATTCAATCGAACTCGATATTGGAGGCGTTTGGCAATGCCAAGACGAACAGGAACGACAACTCGTCACGGTTCGGAAAGTACATGGATATCAATTTCGACTTCAAGGGAGACCCCGTGGGCGGTCACGTAACTAATTATCTTCTCGAGAAATCACGGGTGGTCTATCAGCAAAAGGGAGAACGTAACTTTCATTGCTTTTATCAGGTATCGTTACAATTCCGTCTAATTTTTCGCGCTATTAGAAATTAAAACTATAAATTTCTCGTGTGAAAAATATATATGCTAGAAATACTATTTAAATTTAATTTTTAGTTGCTGAATGGCTGCAGCGAGACTGAGTTAAACAAGTTACGTTTGGTTCGCGACCCGGCCGCCTACTACTTTGTCGGCAACGGAAGCAACAATAAAACGACCATCTCCGACAGAAGTGACTATAAAACCGTTTGCACTGCCATGTCCCTCCTCGGATTCTCTCCGAAAGAGACGCAGACCGTGTGGAACATTGTCGCTGGTATCTTACATTTGGTAGGTGGAATTGGCACAATTACTGTGATAAAATTATTCTTCTCTGACATTTCTTCCTTCTGAGAATTATACCGATTTCATTTACTATATTTTTCAGGGTAACGTCACCTTCAGGCTGGACGATGATAAGCTTATAATTGAAAATAACAGCGCTTTAAATGACACGGCCAACTTGTTCTCCATAAGCTCGAAAGATCTGAGCACTGCTCTTTCACAGAGAGTCATAGCGGCTGGTGGAGAAGTCATGCAGAAGACTCACACTTTAATAGAAGCCGAGTATGGCCGAGACGCTTTGGCAAAAGTATGTTAGACGCGCATGTGGATTTATTTTCTTCTTTACAGAATTTTCTATTTATTATATATGGAGAGAAATCTTTATAAATTTTTCAGGCTATATACGAGCGATTATTTACGTGGATAGTGTCACGAGTCAATGATTCAATTAACGTGAATGACAATAATAAGGTGAAGAGATACGGAACACTGATTGGCGTACTCGATATCTATGGCTTCGAAATCTTCGACAGGAATAGTTTTGAGCAGTTTTGCATCAATTATTGCAACGAAAAACTGCAGCAGCTCTTTATCGGTAAGCGTAACGCGTTATACGCGTGGAAACACTTTGAACTGTAAGAATTGTAAAATTATTATAATCGTAATTAGAAATATTTTTATCGCAGAGTTGGTGTTGAAACAAGAACAAGAGGAGTATCAGAAGGAAGGGATTGCTTGGCAAAACATTGAATACTTCAACAATCAGATCATCTGTGATTTAGTTGAGCAAGCTCATAAAGGAATTATAGCGATCATGGATGAAGCTTGTCTTAATGTCGGGAAAGTTACTGACGAGGTAATTGGAAAATTTATTACTTCTGTTCATTGGGAAGTTTTTCTGAAGATTAACAAAAAATACTTTATTCTTTAGATGCTTCTCAACGCAATGGATAAAAAACTAGCAGACCATAGACACTATAGTTCTCGACAATTAAAACCAATGGATAAGGAATTGGAACACAGAACAGAGTTCAAGATCAAACACTATGCCGGCGATGTGGTTTACAATATCAACGGCTTCCTTGACAAAAACAAAGACACGCTCTTCCAAGACTTTAAACGGTTGCTCTATAAAAGCAATAATTCCACAATTAGTAAAATGTGGCCGGAAGGTGCCCAAAATATTTTGAAGGTACGAAGATGGCCACACATATGTTTAACACTAAATATGGCTAAATTTATTTTATTTATTTAAAAATATAACATCATATTTAACTAAATGAGTCATTACCGAATTATTTTAGACGACGAAAAGGCCTTTAACTGCTGGCACATTGTTCCGCAATTCTATGATCGCACTGGTGAAGAATTTAGCAAGTAAGGAACCGTTTTATGTCAGGTGTATAAAACCTAACGAAGTAAAATCTCCCGTCGTGTTTGACGACGAGAGAGTGAACCATCAAGTGAGATATTTAGGACTCTTAGAGAATATATTGGTGAGACGAGCTGGTTTTGCATACAGGCAACGATATGACAGATTCCTGAAAAGGTATTAGATAATAGAATTAAATATTGTTTATATAAATTATGTAATTGTGCCAATCAATATATAAGATAAGAATAAAAATAGATAAGAATTGTACAAAGTATGAGAAACTAACAAGACAAAAGAGGGAAAACTTATGAATTAATTTCTTAAAACGTTTTTTTAAATTAACCCAAAGTTATAAAAATTAAAACAAATTTGATTTTCCATTGCCAGATACAAAATGATATCGCAATACACGTGGCCAAACTTTCGAGGTGGTAATGACAAAGACGGTGTACGCACATTGATGGAGGAGAAAAATTTCTCAAACGACGTTAAGTATGGTCACACGAAGATATTTATTCGTTCGCCGCAAACTCTATTTGCGTTAGAAAAGGTTAGTCAATATATATATATATAATCTAATCTAATTTTAGGCACTTTACATATTATCTATGCTCATATTATAGATGTTGATTTATTCACAGATTGATGTATTATACCTAGATTATTTCATTCACAGGCTCGTAGCGACTTAATACCGGGTATCGTGATCCTCCTGCAGAAGCAATGGCGAGGATACCTCTGTCGTCAAAGGTACAAGAAGATGAAGGCTGCGTTAATTCTGATGTATCACTATAAAAGATACAAACGACGCGTTTACATCAACGAGCTCGAGCGAACATTTAAAAATGCCAAGAACATGCAGAATTATGGCAAGCATTTACCATGGCCGCGCGAAAATTTCGCTGTAAGACACGTGGTGCCCGCCTTGAAGAACATGTATGCGAGATGGCGGGCGTGGATGGTGCTCAGAGTGATTCCTCGAGAAGATTGGCCACAACTACGATTGAAGGCAGGTTTTTGCAATTTTCGCTGGCTTTCCTTCCTGTCTTTATTATTATAAAGAGCTAATAAAAATTCTTATTCGTCACTTTTAAGGAAAATAGAAATTATAAATTTAATTTGCCAATTAAATTACAAGCATGATTAATTTTATAATATCGTTATCAGATGGCAGCGAGTGCTGTGTTGCGTTTGAAGAGGTCTTACTGGGGCCAGGACCGTCGATGGGAAGGGAATTACTTGTCCAAGCCGGACGAGAACCCTCAGAGTGACGTCTTCAATTCATCGATAAACAACCTTCGAAACACTGATCATTTCAAGACTGTCCTGTTCAGTGCATTTATCAAGAAAACCAACAGGTTTTTTGTTTTGTCATTCTTGTCAATTTTATAATATAACAACGTAGTAACCTGACAAATTATGCAGGTTTAACAAGCCAGCGGATCGCGTTCTGGTGGTGACAGAACATGCCGTGTACAAGCTGGACGACGTGAAATTTAAAAACATGAAGAAAGGCATGCCAATCGCGGAAATCACCGGTCTCAGCGTTTCGCCAGGAAAAGATCAATTTATCGCGATACATTCGAATCGCGGAAATGATTTTCTTCTGTCCATCACCGCCAAAGATGACAGGATCGGAGAGCTAGTCGGCATACTGAGCAACCGATACTATCAGTAAGTCATTTTGAAAGTATTTCTTAATAACGTTGTTTATGTATATCTGAATGCATTTTTTTTTAATAATTATGTATAAATATATAGTGAAGGTATTTAAAGAAATGATAAATTCTAAAAAAATTAATCTAATTTAAACGAATTTTATATGTTTTAATTGCAATCTTATTTTAAAGAATAATGAATAATAAGATTTATTTTTTTAACAGATTACGCGGCGCTGATTTACACGTAACAGTGGACATCAAGTTTAAGTGTATGCTAGGTAATAAGAGTAGATTGTTACGCATCGAGGTGATGCCCGATGTGAACGAGCCTACATTCAAGAAAGACGGTAATCAAATTATTTATGCCATTCCACCATCAGTGAGCATCATTGACGGTGGCACTAATACTAGACAACAAATTCGCACAGCCAGTTAAAACCTGACAAGCTATTCGAGGCTGTACTATGTATCGGATATATATATATTTTGTAATTACATATATATATATATATATAAGTCATAAACATGCTGCGCGCCATGATACTATTGTTCAGAAAATCCATTTAACGATTTCGCGAGACATCAGATTTCGCGTTTGAAAGTTTTCCCAGTTGAATCGATTGTTCCACAATGCATAAATTTTTTATGCAATATTAATATTAATAACGTTATAATGCATGTAGATGCAATGCAATTTTGTTGTAAATCAACTAAAAGCCCGATCAATGTTCACATTTATTATGTAATCAATTCAAATTATATGAAGTAACAAGAAATTTTTGTTACATCCTAATGTACATATCGTGATGTAAGAAGAATATTATTATATTATTATTACATCATGGTACATATATTATATTGATCAGAAATTTAAATAACTTTTTTTTTTCTAAAGAAAGTTTTGACAGGAGTTATAATTATGGCAGGATATATAATCATGTTTTATAAAAAAATATTAATTTTCCTCTAATATTAATAATAATATCCATCAATGTTTTCATTCTATCTGTTTTTCTCAACAATTTCAGCTAATGAAAACTTGAAGAAGTATTAACATTTTTGAAAATTAAATGCTAAAAAGTTTGAAACTTTATCAACTGTTATGCCTGCATAATAATAACCATATATTCAGAATATGCAAAGAAAAGATATTCATATTGCAGTACAAGTTAACTATGTGATATATATAAAAGCCACTTTGAGCGTACTATAAATTTTATGAATGCCGGTGGATTCCGTTCAAATGTTGTGCACATAGGGCGCATTTTTTTCTGTAAATATTATATAGTATTATAAACATTGTTAGCTTACAATGGTATAAGGACGAAATGTGAATTTACGAAAGTGAGTTTCACCAGAGTATAATAGTGAATGCATAATTTATACAAGATTATTTATAAACTATACCTATGTGGAATTTTATTATCCACAAAAGAAAATTCTATCAACATTACGATGATATACAGGACAATTTTTCATTAACTCCAATGTATTATAAGCTTATGGCCTTCTACTTAGAATCAGATAGAATATTTTTTAAAGCTTTTTTACATAAATTATATCGAAACCAGAAAAGTGACAAGAGCAAGATATGTATAACTTTACACCATAGTGCCTGCCAATTTAATACAACTGTAACAAAAGCTAAATATCTTTGTTAAAGAAAATTTTGCATCCTTCCATGTACTTAGATTAAGGAGAGACTTAAAAATGTAGGAATATATATATATATATATAAATACGTGTATAATTAATCAAAATATATGTATTATTTTATGATTATTTCGATGTTAATTCGATTTAGTACGCGAAAAAAATTATTGTATATTGCCATAGATGTCATTAATTTGATACTTACGCATTTATGAAGCATTTGTTAAAACCAGTTAATCTGCTTTTTTTTAGTTCATATTTCTATATTTATAGAAAAACGATTATGTATTATTTTGATTGGTATTATTGTGATCATAAAGCGCTCTAGAGCATGTTGAGAATTGTGTGCCATTGTTAGAAAATAAAATTTTCATCTTATATCTTATTTGCTTGTTAATATCATAATGAAAATAAAACGCATATTTTCATTACATTCAATATATACATAATATAAAGAGCATTTCTCATTTTTATTGTTGAAAAAAAAGCAATATCTTTATACAAAAAAACATGCTAAACTAGTCGATCTGTTGATACATGTATATGTATCCTAATTCTTTCGGCGGGTTTTCGGATAAAGCGACCTGCAAGAATAAATTTGTGTAAAGAGAAAAACTAGTTTTAGAAAATACATAAGAGATATATAAAAAAAATTATCATATCTAGAAGTAATGACATACTTTTTCATCATTAAATATCACCCATCGGTCTTCCTTCAATAAATGACAAACATAATGGCCTACCATCGTTGATGTGCCCATATGTGATATAAAGCCCACTAGTTTGTATCCTGAAGCACAAAAAAATCAGAAAAAATACATTTGATCTCAACGATGATAAGTAAGTCTAGTTTTTAAACTCTTATTTTGTACGATTAATCCTGTAAATTTCCTTTTGTCTGCAATTTTGTCAATCTACATATTGGCACATATTAATTATGTGTTAATTTTGACTATATTGTTTTTAAGAGATATATTTTCCTTCCAATAATTGATATTAGGTAACAATTCGTAGTTTGAGAAATAAACGATTTTGTGACTCACGACTGCTTCCGCCGTCTCTAAAACTCTCCTGCGTTGGCGTACGATCCGTTTCTTGGACCTCGAGCTCGGCCTGATGACTGAAAATCCAATCAGCCGCGCGCTCCAAGTTGTTATTGGTCGCTTTTAGTGCTTTCGTCGCTTGCTCACGTGAAAAGCCCATGGCCATTACCATCTCCAAAGAAGCTTGATCCGCTACAAATGTATCTTGGTCTGAAATCAATCGAGAATTAAAGAAAATCGATAAATTATAGCTATGATTTGATGTTTGAGATGATCCTTACCCGGTTTAAGATCGACTCCCGGTGGCACGAACGGCTCGTCGAAATCGGAGTCCGCGATGTGCTCCATCACCCAATTGGTCGCGGCCTCGAGACTGCGGTTCTCGGTGAAGTACAAGGCCCGCTTGCACGCATTCGGTGGGAAACCCATGTCCGTCAGTTGATCAAGGAGAGTCGCGTCGTAAACAGGTGGAGGCGGTGTCACACCGTCCGGCAATAATTCCTCACCGGGTTGCAAACCATTTCCGCGCAAGAAGCTTAAATCTATCGTGTCCGGCATCTCTACCGCTACGTCTAGCTTGATGGGCGTCCAATCTTCTTTTACCGTAAATTTCTTCAGATGAATTAATAAGTAATCCGGAAAGCTGGCTAGTCTGGTGATCCTAAAAGAGAACATTATACAAAAGAGAGATTAGCCGTGAAAAATTAGATTTTTAACGAGATTATACGCGAAAGAAATTAAATATTTAAATAAACATAAAAAGCACAACATAGTTGATGTTAAATGAAATCTAGATGTTCAAATATAAGATAAATATTATAAAACGAATGTCACGTAAAACATTCATAAAATTAGATGGCTGATAATTAAATACACAATGATATTTACTTGCTTGCTGTCGTTTTCTCGTTCAAAGCCGAACTATAAAATTGTTCCACAATTTCCGAACGACTGAAACTTTCAAGGCACGACCACAATTTTATACGGGGTCTTACAAGAGTATTAGAATCTAACTTTTGTCCTTTTGCTTCAGCTTCTTTTTTCTGGATCTCGTAGGCAGTTAATTCGTCCTTATATAACAATAATTTAATTACATTTAGTATTTTTTAGTAAACAAAGAAAATTACTTTTTAAAAACACAATCAAAATATATGTACCATGTTTACCGCGGCTTCTAGCGGTATTGGTAGCGGCAGAATATATTCTGGTCGAAGGGTATATTTGACTTTATTAGATTTGCTGCACTTATACCTCTCCTCCACTTTAAATTTAAAGCATTCCGTAGGACACACCTCGTTTCGACTGTTGCGCTATTCGATCAATTTACCGATTAGAATTGTATCAACGATAACAAATATTTAATAAATTCGAATATATGAAACATTCAATTAGAAAGCGATATTAATAATTACATTAAGTAGATTAATCAAGTAAAGAAGGAATTCTTGAGCGTCCTGTTGCCGATTCGAGAAGAAACCGGGATGTCCTCGACCAATCAGGACTTTAAACATGCGCGGGGGAATACCTTGCTGCGACTCATCATCCGTGGTAGATTTGCTCGGTGGCTCTGAGTATTTTCCAGAAAGCAAACCGTAACCCAGTTTCGCCCTAGAAAAAGAGCAATTTCTTAAATTATACTTTGGACAATCGCCAATTTCTTTTATCGAAAAATAACTACCGTAACTTACATTTGAACATTAATGTCTGCTGCTGGATCATGCCAATTTTGCTGGAATATTTGTAGTGCCTTCTTCTCATATCTGAAATTTATAACATCGATCTTAATATTCCTTCTATCAATAAAAACTCCACTATTCATTCCATTCCACAATTCGCCATGATAAAAATAATTATATGACAATTATACATACCTTCTGATAAACTCAGGAATAATGAATAACATTTGCATGACGCTATTTAGATAACAAGAATTTCCTAGATTAATTAGTCCAGTGTAACCGGGGCCATATAATGGTGTAAGCTTGCTGGCAGCTTCCTGAAGAGATACCCACTCGCCGAACTTCTGATTGAGATCTAATTCCAGCTCGATCATCGATTTGTCCGTCTTTTCCATCTGCGCGATATTGATACCCCAGTGTGACAGATGCGCTGTCAAATTCGGATCATCCACCATGTCGTCTTCGTCATACGAGAACACGTCAGCTTTACCGCCTTTCGTGATCGTGCCTAGTTTGACGGCCAGCGGATAACCGGTCGCGCGGTAATGCTCGATCGCGTGACCATTGCCGCCGCTTCCGTCGTAGAACTTGCGACCGCAAAGTATGATACCATCGGTCAAATTCAGCCAAAGATTCTGCGTGAGATCGCATTTCTCACATTTCCAACCACTTGGGGGGATCTTCTTGCCGTTGTCCAGCTGTTTCAGATTTGCGGCGTGTCTAAAAATCCCGATAAATTTTAAAAATTATTCAATAGAGATTTTATTGATAGCCATCATCAATTAAATGTTATTCAATAGAGATTAAAACAGATAATGGATAAATCATTTATCCATTAGAAATAAAATTCTTATGCCTGATATGTAAATTTCGTGTGATAATTTAAATTTAATACTGTATTTGATATAGGGGATTGATTTGCTATAAACATATATGATAAAATACAACATTATCTTTGGACATGTAATTTTTCTTTTTCGCAATTAATGAAAATTATACAATTAGTAATGAAAATTTCTCAAGACACTCACTTTGATTCTGATCTGACTTCTCCGTCCCATGTATTCGCTACAGCTTCTACTTGCGCTACTGCCCATGCACCTTCCATTTGTATTATAGTTTTGACTGCAAGCTCCACCTATCCATAATTTTGTATATTCTTTAAGCATTATTAACTATGTATAATACAATCCTGCACACAAATTTTACCTTCTCAGGTAAATTGCTCGAGGGATAAGGAATAGAGCAGAAATCAGGTAGAACGACTATATTATACTGTTCCTCATAAGTATACTTCTGTTGATCAGGCATGAATCCACCGACTGTTCCTATTGCTAGCCGCGTAATCTTCTTTTCAGGTCCATCTCCTTGTTCTTCAGATGGAATCTACAAAATATTTTTAACATATTTTTAAAGTTGAATAGACTTAAAAAAAAAAAAAAAAAAAAAAAAAAAAAAAGAAATAAAGTATCTGGCAAGTTTCAAGTAGTGAAAATATATTGCTAAATTCCAATATTTGGTAAATTTATATCAAAAACAAGTATTATTTGTCATTACTTGAATGCAGGAAACAATACAAAGTCATATACCAAACAACAGTAGAAATATATCTAGTGTTAGCGAAGCACTTGTCAGACACTTTGTATATATATGACGGTTCCACTTGGACTGTGTGAATTTTTAAAGACAGAGTCCTCAACATAGTTTGCTGAATAAATTAAAATCACCTCCTTTCTTGTACGCTTGATATGAAGGTACACAGCATACGAGGTCTTGTTGTAGTACCACATGACATGTTCCCGGCCCAAGCCTAGGAAAGACGTGAGACTGACGTATAGACCGGTAGGCGAATCCTTGAATAAAAAAATGATCATGCTCGTCAATCATTCCGGGTAGCGTCATCGAAAACAAAAACAGACAAAAGAGTATCTCACTGGTGTGTCGAAGGAGTAAACGCATTCTTCCTTGTATATCTTGTCGCCACTTCGCGGAACATTAATCGTGTTCAGGTGTTTCGTCAACGATAACAACTCCATGGCGAGAAAAACAATATGCGTATCGGTATAAACTTTCCAATTTTTCTTCCCTTCCTCGACAGATTTTCCGCGAAGTTCCAGCGAGGAGATCCGCGCGAACTCCGAGATAAATCACTACCACTAGAGGCGTTGCTTGTCATCTAGCCTAACCCTAACCTAATTTGTACATCGCCGCCGCGCCGGTTCGCTTATCGATGACATTGCGAGACTCAAGGGACGACGGACCGGACTGGCGGAAGTGGAACGGAAGGAACGCTGACGAATGAGTTTCGAATTTTTTGCTTCTCTCCTTTTTCTTTTATCATTCTCTTTTAATATTATTCTCTGAGGTTTAAAAAAATTACATCAATAGTATATCGAACTCATAATTACACAATTAATTCACCGACCCCACAATACCATATTTCGAATTTTATTTATATATTATAGTTGCTATTTTGACTAAGTTTGCGCTACTTCTACCGTTTCGGTACTTCGAGCATTTCAATATGGAGGAATAATAGACGTAGCTCGGAACGCTGTGTATCTTTTCGCGATTCTTACCGTCCAGAGACAAATTTCGCGGTCGATTGATTATCGCGAGTGTCATTTTGTAAAGTGTTGAACGCGTCGAAATGTATTCAAAATCGTATGTGGCTATCTCGATAAATGACAGTTCATAATAGGTATGTACGTACATCATCATCCGATAGTGATTGAAATCCTTTTCGTATACGTGTCATCCTCTCGCCAAAGTCTCAACGATGATATTGGAGTAACGAGATAATCACCAGATATGAATTCCTCAAAATTATTGTGTGACTGCATTGATATTATAAATTTGACATTATTGAAAGTAACACGTGTAACGCGAGAGATTGCTGCGTATGAGAATTTTATACAAGGAGATTTTCACGTTCCTATGTGTGATTGTTTTCCAAAATTCGCTGCCAGTACTGTCAGCATGTTGTCATCTTTGTCTAGTATTTAAGTGAACAACAAGGATGAGGATACGCTGACAGTACTGGCAGTGAATTTTGGACCACAGCCTGTGTATGTAAAACTATATTATTTTTCCATTTTCATATTTGAAAATAATAAAATAATAAAAAATACATTGGCAAATCATATGATTGCAATTCATTATTTTATTTATTTTTTACATCGCATCTATTGATGAATATTTTATAATTATTTTATTAAGTTTAATTTCATAATTATAAAATAAATAATATATAGTTCTATATTGCTAATTAATATACGTTGTATTGTGATGTAATGAAATCAAGGTTAAGCTGATATAAAATTTGTAGTTTTATCTAATTGTAAATCGTCGCATGCGCGCATATTGCCAACTTAAAATCAATATTCTACCTATACTGAATTTTGTCATTAAAATTATTAATCTCTAAAATTATTCTACATTTATTCCGATATGTTATCGCATTCACTTCTCAGACAGGATTCTAGAAGATTTCTAACGCTGTCGTTTGATTAAATCGAAATTTCAAACATCCCAGTATTCCCTAGCATTTTTTAACCAATAGAAGTGCATACTCGAGCCGAGATATTTCCAGGCCTGTCATTGGTCGCGATCATGGGTCACAATGGAAATACATTCTCATGAAAACCTCTCGTCTCAATTCTACCTCTCGTAAAATCCTTTGTAGGGATGCCATTACTGAGCGAGCATGGGAGGCCCGAAATCCGAGCTGTCAGCTGTCACGCGACATTTTTCACGTCACGATTCGCTTTGAGAATTCCCGTCATGGATCGTGGTCAGTCCACCAAAGCGGATCTCACGTGACACGAAACAAAACTATACAAACATGACGTTCCGCGACTCGAAAGCACGTACATATATTTTTCTGCTATCAGATATCACACATTTCAGAATATCCCGACGATGAGAGATTTTCGCGGAATTGAAATAAAAATCTTACAATTAATAAAGAAGGAGTGAGACGAGAAAATGAGGGCGAGAAAATTCCAATGGCGGTCGGAAAAATATTCGCGATCCTCGCGCTGTAGAAAATCCGCGTGCTTTTCCGGGCAACTATATATAACCCCGCGTCGCGCAAGGTCAATGGTAAACGCGAAAGAGTCAATGTCAAAGGTGAACGTCGCTCGACGGTGAAAAACGCCGATCGCCGCGGACGCATCTCGATGCGGATGTCATTAATTATTATTAACTTCTTATACGCGATTGCCTTCAGGCACACGCAAATCTCTCTCAGAGACTAGTGTTTTCTGTTTTTTTTCTTTTCTAATAAATGTCCAACGAAATTTTTTGTAGCACGTGCCTAGACATAATAACAGACACGCAATTACATCATAATCCTTTGTTCCCAAAGTATTCGCAATGTCAATGTCATGAAATCGTATAGAATGAATTAAAGAAATTTAATGATTGTTTAAATAAAATAAAAAAAATGAAATATATTTAGTTCTTGTCGGATAAAAATAGGATTTAGAATGAATGTATTACTTCACCTCATTTATTTTTTTTAATTTAAAAAATAATTTTTTACATTTATCAAATGTCCTCTATGTTTATCTTATACATTACTCTAGTCTCACGTAAGTTCGTCTGGTATAATTATAACTTTTTCCTGTATATTAATGAACCAATACAGGAAAAAAATTACAGTTATGTAATTGTTGTCTGTTACCAGATACATGGTACAAACCGCGATGCAAATTTGCATGACTAGGGCAATGTGGGATAAATATTGAAAATTTTTTTAAATTAAAAAGAAAATAAAATTAAATAATACATTCAAATGGCATTCTATAGCCTATTGTTATCTGACAAGAAATAAATATTTAAGTTACATTTAATTTTTTTTATTTTATTTTGAAAATTGCCAAATCTTTTGACTCACATTATATTATTATATCAAACTTAAGACATCGAGGAAAATTTTAAGTTATGCAATTGCAATGTTAATGGATTCGTTATCTTATTATAAAAGTAAGACGTACAGTCCGAAGATAACGATACAAATATTTTATCACAATAAATATTTTTCTTTTTTTAGAATAAAAATAATTATATATTTCTACACTATAAATTTATTAGGAAGAGCAACTTCGAATTTCGTATACATTTCTACAGTTCATAAAATTATTGTTTATTTATTGAATGAATTAATTAAAGAGTCCATAATGAAAACAAAAAGTGAATTATTGTAATTATTTACATGAATAGCTTCCAGCTATCCATATCAGCAGAGCATATCGCAGCCGTAAAGATTACGCGAAGCAATTAGACGCGATATTCTAGAATTTCTAAATAAGTAATTACAGAAAGCAAGAGAAAAAAACAGAGAAAGAGAGAGAGAGAGAGAGAGAGAGAGAGAGAGAGAGAAAGAGAGAAAGACAATTTTCTTACAGCTGACTTATCAGTAACTCGAGCGAATATCTTAGTTGCACCTTTTATGCCATCGCGCGCTTACGTCGAATCATCGCAATGACGCGCGTGCTGACGTACGTAGCGAGTCTATCTTGATTTAATCTAATTTGAATGATATATAGGTGATTTTTCCTCGACTTTCCGGGAAGAGGAAAAATTTTTGCAGCAAATCGTAATGATGATTTTTCGCGATTATTCTTGAAGCACGCAATTAAAGATCAAAGCATTTTGCTGTTGATGTATTAAAGTTTAAATTTTGCAAATTAAGTTTATTCTATTATTCTATTCGAATGAAAAAATTTCAACGAAGCAATTTTTGCCTCTCTCAGAATTATTTTTAAAAATGATCGGTGTCAAATCGATGCTCAAGAATTTGTCATTGAAATTAAGGTCGGGAGTTCTGGGACACCTTGTATTTATATCCGCTCGGTCAATGCTATTAACATAAATCATCTAACAATGTGGAGCGCTTAAGGTCTTTTTTATTAGCGTATTGTTCGCGATTGTACAAGGATGGATTCGAAAATTTGCGAAAGGTCGCAAGAAACGTAAATTCACTATCGCGACGATATTTCGATCGGAATAAATGTTTTTGAAATTCCTCTAAACGAAAACAATAAAAAATGCGTCTCGACCACGTTTTTTTTCATCTTACGTGTCTCATATGTGTATAACAACGCATACTTAATAATGTATAATATACGGAAATATAACCAGAAAATTCGAATATTATTTTCAAGAGCTGCGACATTTATACGTACTAACAATAAATCTAAAATATACTTGTGCATTTTAAAATTTAATGCATTATCAATATAATACAGTCTCGATCGCGTTGAGTATTTCACGATACACTAGACAAAACAGCGCGACTTTTCTCTTACGATAAAAGATTATCTAATTTAAACTCATTTTTGTCTACATAAATTTTCAAATCTGGGTATCTCAAAGTAATTTCCAGACAATCTATGTTAATCAGAGTCACTTTTCTGGAAGTTTAGAAAAATGTCTGAAAATTCAAGCCCTCTTCTGAAAATTCGGATAGCGTGTGTCTGTAAGAAAACTTGGGACTTTGTCTGCAGTTATTTGATAACGATCTTTATAGCGTGACTCGATAGCAGCGATATTCGATATTCAGGTATAAATACAGATTCGCGAGCGGGTAAAAAAAAAAAAAAAAAAAGGAAACAATCCCGATGCGGGACACCCCGTATAATAGCGTCGCCTCTTTTTCGGCGAGGCTTTTGAGCCTCGCGCGAGTGACATTGGCTGTTCTCGTATTGATTTATATGCCCGCCGCTGCATGCGGCCCCGGCTCCGGCCGTCCGCGGCCGGCTGTGAGCGACGGCCGCCTGCCTCGCCTTGCACTTGAAGATGCAATCGAACGAACGGTGCCTTCTTTCGCCTTTAAGGAGAGAGCGACGACGACGACGACGACGACGACGACGACGACGATCGATGTGTCGCGGGGGCCCGAAAAGCACGCGCACGTGCTGCGCATCGCATCTCGTTCCCTTCTCTCCTCCCCCCCCCCGCTCCCCCTCCTCCTCGCCCTCCTTACTGGCCGCTTCATCTCTCCGCGCGACTCCTCCTTCTGATCGCAGAGAGAATTCACTAAAATCCATTAATTTACGTATATTGATTGTATGTGTACTTGTTATATACTTTGTTCTTTTTTTTTTAATTGAATTGAATGATAATAAATTGTTGCAGAAGAGATATCTCTTCTTCAAGATTATAATATATTATGTCGGTTTTGGATTTTAGGTCTTTTAATTGCAAGTTTAAATAGAATTATCCAATAAATATTTATTATACAGAAACCATTTTTTCACAAATATTTACTAAAAACTGTTTCCTATCACAGTTTTGATAATATTTTTCTTTAAATTTTTTAGCAAATAATCTTTTTTTTTAAAGTAGACGAAAATTGATATTTGAGAATTTAATTCCCCAGACTCGATATAGTCACTGAAAATTATAGAGAATAAAAATATAATGGAGATTTAACTTTGATAAAAATTGTGGTGAAAGAGATAAAAAGAAGAATGAAATATATTTACAAACGTATGCAATAATGTATCGTATGATTGGAAAACTCAATTTATTACCGCTAATTAAATCGTGTAATGCCAAAATAATTCACTCTTAAATTTCAGAAATAAGTCAATTTAAACGAGTAACAAAATGCACAAATTATAGACTTTTGATAAAATTAATACTAACAAGTGGATAAAGTTTATAACGGCTTTAATAAAACATATATTGCTGAAAAATAGAGATATGTCAACGGTGTAAAAAATTTATATCAATATTTTGGTATTTTTCCTCTGTACATATATTTGAATCTCTCTATATATTACGGCTATTTGTCATATAAATATTTGTCACATATATGTATACATTTATTATATAATAAATATATTTTACATGACAGATTAATAATGTAATAACACTTTTTTTTTATGGAAATGATAGAAATTGCGAGCAAAAAGATATTAAAATAAAACTTTTTCATAAAATTATTTAATCAGCTGATAAACAGCACTTAAAAAAAAGTGTCTAATGTACAGAATATGCAAACGTGCTCGAAAAAAAAAAATCTCTACCTTTTTTCTATTCTTCCTCTCTCGATAAATTTCAGGTCGATTTCGCGCTGACAGATACTTCATCCGAGGCTTTGTCTGCCCCTAAAATATTCCACGGCGGATCCCGCGCGGGAATATTTCACCGTCTGCAAAATGCTTATAATAAATTTTCGCGAGGCTGCGGGCACACCGCGCGGTATTCGCCACGTTGCGTTTCCGCACAAGGACGGTTAGCCGCCTGAATAACGATCATTAGCGAAAAGAACGGTGCGGAGAATGCCGCGGCCATATAATTCGAGTTCCCCGAGGAAAGACGACAGGCGCTTGACGCGAGAGAGGGAGGGAGCGGCGGGGGGACAAAAAGGTATGAATTCGTACGAGGAAATCGTACAAGAGTCGCTGACGTTTCGCAACTACAGCCTCTAAATATGCAATTTCATCCCGCCGGGTCGAGGCCGGTACGGTCTAAAGGCCGGCTTGATTTCGTCACGTCGCCTTCGCGCAAACCGCAAGCGAGACGTCGATTCCCTCCGGAAACCCTCCGTCCGACTTCCTTTTTTCACGCGATAATCCGGTGATACCGGGTGACCCGCTGAAAACGGAACATAAATTTCGGCCTTTCTTGTATCGCGGTATTATACTGCCGCGTTGAATTTTTTTTTTCAAGCAAATATCTCTTTTGGTGTATAATTAAACCAAATTTTAACGATATCTTTACTCTAAATGCACATCAACCTGTGAACATTTTTTTCAAGGCACACGATTTTCCGAGAATTTTTTTTATTTTAAATATCTCCTTTAGTGTGTAATTAAATAAAATTTGAACGACATTTTTACTTTAAATACACATCAACCTATAAATATTTTTTCAAGGCACGCGATTTTCCGAGAATTTTTTTTATTTTGTATAAATACATACTAAAATAATACTGAAAAATTCAGTAACTTACCTTTTCCGCTTGTGATGTAATCTCTAACGAAAAGGGAAGGAAAAAGAAGAAGAAGACGGTTATCGTTAAATATCATGCCTATTTTGAACTAATTTCTGGCATTTTTCTTCTCTCTCTCTCTCTCTCTTTCTCTCTCTTTTTCTTTGGCGTTATTGTAGCTGGTGAAATCCGTTGCTGCAACCTTTGGCACATCGCCATCGTATACGCTATATGCTTTCGCATATATACACGGTCTTTTCTTCTCTTCTCTTCTCGTGGCCGGCAGCGCGCGTCCGGATCGGAGCTTTCCTTCGGCCCTTCGTAGCACGAAGGCCCTTTCAGTCTCGACAATGAAAGCGAGAGCCGGTTGCGCGCGCGGACCGCAGCTGATCCGCACGGCCTCCGGCTTCGGTAATTGGATACGACAGTTTTTAATTAACGCGTCGGGAGACTGCGACTCCCAGAATGCTATGGATCCACTTTACGGCTCCCTTTATACATATATGTAATTTTAACGTCAAAAACATGCCGTAGGAACCCGATTTTTATACAAAATACGAGACATTAATACAAATAATTAGAATACTTTCTCCAAGGATAAGATATTTCTCTTCGTTACATCGCTTTTGAGATGTGAAAATATCTTGAAGTATCTGTTTCTGAATGTAATCCTTGTTATTAATAAAAATCAATAAATTCCTGAAAATAAAATCTAATTAATTTTTCTGCAACTTTGAATTATTGATTAATAATAAAGTTTAAGAATCTTTTTTTCGAGTATGATTATTTTGTCACTAAAATTTTTATGCAACACGTTTTGAAACATGTAATAAATAATCTTGAAATGGATCAGGAAGGATCAGAAAGGAAAGTGTACGTCGTGTCGCTAGCAAAAAAAAAGAGGAATCTTTTATCAGAATAATTTTTAACATGAAATATAAATATATTTGGGTAGTATTGTACACAGTCAGTGATTCGTTCGTATATACAGAACTATGTACATTATATATCGAATATTATGCATCGAACACTCGTTTCGACGAATCTCACGTTTTCACATATTTACGCACTCTTCGCTCTTCCACACACGCATATACACGCATACATATGCAACGCTCGTATTATGCATCGTCAAACTAGTCGACCCATAAGCGACGCTCACGCATTCGTCAATCTGATTCTTGATCCATAGATCGAGCTTGCTCATCGGTTTTTTAGTCTTATTATTTAGTCTCGAATATAATTTGGCGCTTGTATAACGCACGCATAACGCACTCGTTTTCAATCTTTCTATTCATCCGTCGACTTCCGAAAGTCAACACTTCTCCCTCGCTCGACTAGTAACATGGAAATCGATTCCTTCAGATTTTGTAAGATCAGCCTAAAAAACATACACACACAGATATATATATATATATATATATATATATTTGTGTGTGTGTGCGTGTGTGTGTGTGTGTATGCGCGCATATACGGGTAATTTAAAAATTTATGAAATTGATCTAATTACAATTAGAGATATATAAAATTAATTTAAATGTTTTTTAAACATATTTAAATTATTTTATAATAAATAAATTTTCTCCGATATTAAAAAGAATGGCAATAAAAATCACATATTTCCACAAAAGTTTTCTCAAGTGAAGATCGATGCCGTTATTATTATTTCATCATTAAGATTAAGACATACGGTTTCTGGAACACTCCATATATGTACGCGTATCGATGTAAGCGATCTCCCACTCATCGATCATGATTCGTAATATACAACGGGAATCGTCTCGCATCGTTTTTTTTTTTTTTTTTTTTTTTTTTTTTTTTCCATTTCTTTAGCAACCGAAAGCCGATCATGTTTCCAAAGATAAGCGTTGGATAAAATAAAGCAAAAGGAGAAGTGTATATATCGATGATAATTTCGTCTACGCATATCATACGGAAGTATAGTAATCGCCATATATACAATTGGCATACAAGCGCGGATCGTGTATTTTGATCATTTTTCCCTCTTTCTACGTTTTTCGTCTCTCTTTCCGCTACTTTTTTTTCTCTTTTTATTTTCCGCTCGCGTTTACTCTATTACTTCGTTACAAGACTACATGGTTGTTTTTTTGTCTTTTTTTTTTTACTTTTTTTTTCCGTCTTGTCCTCCGTTTACCCCCTTCGCACGTTTCTTTTTCCTTTCTTTCTCTTTTATTTCTCTTTTTTTTCTCGCCGCTCTTTTGCTACTAAACCACACAACGAGGTATCCATACTTTAGACTTTTCGACTACTAAGTTAGAGAATAAGCGTAGAAATGTATCACACTAGAGACTTGTACATTACCTTAAATGCGTAGGTAGGTAGGTAGGTATAATTCCTTCTTGTTTGCTTCTTTTTTATTATCGCGTTTTTCTTTTTTTTTTTACAGCGTTTTCTTGCGTTTTCTCACTGTTGCCTATTCGTAATAATGTTAACGTAGTAATTAGTTGGCTATATAACCTCGCGTTTCCTCCGCCACAAATTTCTTCGAAATCCGGAAAAAAAACATGATAACCGAGAGAGAGAGAGAGAGATAAAGATAGAGAGAGAGAGAGAGAGAGAGAGAAGCAAGATATAGATCGAAGAGCGAGAAGGAGAAAGGATGGAGAGATATCAATTTATTGATCTGAGGCAAGCCTCGCCAGAACAAGATAAACAAGATATTCAACAGGTAAATCGTGTATACTAGCGTATACAAGTATAACTGCTAGAAAAATAATAAATGTAAAAAAAATTAATGCAAAGTAACAAAAAAAAAAAAAATAAAACAAATGTGTAACCATTATATGTAAATAGATTCAATAAGAAAAGAGAAAAAAGGAAAAAGACAAAGAGAGAGAGAGAGAGAGAGAGAGAGAGAAAATCAGAAAAGCGGATGCAGGTATGATTTAGAAAACAGAGTTTCTTATTTTTTGTAAGGATTCTTAGATTTATAGTTTTGAAAAAGTAAAATGAAACAAAAGAAAGAATCAAATACCAGCGGAAGGTGTTTGAAAGAGAGAGAGAGAGAGAGAGAAAATCTTTAATTTGAAACGAATTTAAAGAGGGTTCTTTGACCGTCTTTTGAAGACTTCAACATGGTGGAGTCTTTAAATGCGAGTCTGAGAAGCTAGAAAAGAGTTAAAGTACGATGAGAGGAAAAAGAGAGAAGGAAATATAAAAAAAAAGGAAACGAGAAAAGTGGAAGGAGAAGGGCAAAAAAAGAAAAAAAAAAAACGAGAATGTCATCGCGTTAAACGATAAATGGGAGAGAAAGGACGATGGAGGATAAAGGAGGAACAAAGGTGTCGTATACGGGACCTTTGACACGAGACACACATTGGACATACAAAGTCCACGACGACGCGACGATAAAGAAGAGAGAGAAAGAGGCCAAGACTTTGTCCCGTCTTCTTCGAATGAGGTCGGACCGGTTAACGATCGCGCAAAGTTTCCTACCCCCCCCCCCCCCGAAACACGTTCTCGCCGTTCCAATCTGGAGAATTACAGACGTTTCGCGAAATTCGCCCCTCGAGAGTATGTCCTAATTC
Source organism: Anoplolepis gracilipes (assembly GCF_047496725.1). Taxonomy (NCBI): domain Eukaryota; kingdom Metazoa; phylum Arthropoda; class Insecta; order Hymenoptera; family Formicidae; genus Anoplolepis; species Anoplolepis gracilipes. The sequence goes on from NC_132974.1 coordinate 12,781,037, forward strand.
GGGAAATTGAGAAGGAGAAGGAGAATTGCGCGAGTCTCCCGATCGGAAAATCCCAGACGCGTTAATCGCGAGGCATCATTTCCTCGCTCCTTCGTTTTGTCTAAAAAAGGGATAACGATCTTTTCCGAGAGATAGCCTTGTTAATCCATAAAATTAAGGATCGCGCTTTCTTTTTACTCCTCTTACAAACGTTCCTCTCGTTCCTCTCGTTCCTTTCGAATCGGGGAATCAAGAAGGTTTTTATCGCGAAACTAATTTCACGTTTCAACGGATTACAATCAGGAAATCATTCCGCGAATCTCTCTTTCTCTTTCTTTCCATCCTTTTCGAGTTAACGTGAAAAGAAAATCGAAAGATAAAGTCAATCGAGGCGCGAGTTTATTCTTTCGCGTCTCGAGAGCGCTCTTTATTTTAGTCGAGAAAATCAAGGACGCGATCGATCGCGAGCAAAGCTTTTCCTTTCGTTCCGAGAGAGCGCCCTTCGTGCTAATTAGTAACACCACAGACACCATCGATCGCGCTAACTTTTCCTTTCACTTCGAACGCGCCCTTCGTTCTAGTTAAAAAGCTAATGCATCGATCGCGCGCAGACTTTTTCCTTTATTCCGAGAGAAAATCTCACTGTTTCTCAATTTATAAAAAGAATCAGCTTTTTCCAACAATTTTCCTTATTTTCCTTTTGTTATCGATCTAGTCGCGTTGAAATAAAAATAAAACGACGAAATAGTCGTTTTTTTTTTTTTTTTTTTACAATTAAAGTAAATCTTATTACTCTGTCTGACGTCTGATTGATGGAATCTGAATTGTCCTCATTATCTTTCTATCGATCGCGCAGCCTTTCTCTCCTCGTACCGCGAGAGTTCTTTCTGACGAAAATAAATCGAAAATGAAGGGCGTATCGATCCTTCGCTTTTCGTGTCGAAGAAACGCGTCGATCGCTGAGAACCCCCCAAGCCGACACGGAATGAAGGCGGAATTTCATCGCGTCGACGGACCGTAGCATCGAAAACAAAGAGCCCTCGACGTGCGTATACTGGGATAGAAGTGTATAGGGTGCGAAAGGGTACGAGAGAATAAAAGAAAGAGAGATGTATTTTATCGATACGAGAGAAAGAAAGAGAGACAAGGAAAATGACGGAGAGAGCTATGAAGGGATAGAGAGAAAAAGGGAAAATTTTATCGATACGAGGGAGAAGGAGAGCCGGAAAGACAAATAGAGAGACAAAGATGAAGAGAAAGCACAAGAGAGAAGGAGAGAGAGAGAGAAAGAGAGAGAGAGAGAGGATCAGCGAGGTACGAGTGCACGGAGAAATGTCGCGGTTGTCAAACGGTAGGTAGACGATATCGATTGGTTGCAGCAGGCAGGCCTTGGTTCGCTCACAGGGGCGTATTCGGTAGGCTTTCGATGGATCTGCCTCTGCCTTTCTCTCTCTCTCTCTCTCTCTCGCCTTCTCTTGTTATCTCCCCCATCCCCTCTCTTTCCTCTCTCTCTCTCTCTCTCTCTCTCTCTCTCTTTCTGACAAACGATGGCGATTTTTGCCAGATCGATCACGCTCGAGAGCCGTCGTCGTCGTCATCGTTGTCATCCGATACGAGATGCGCGGGCGTGGTCCATCGTTGGATATCGCTCACTCGGATCGTATTCGTGTGTCTGAAAAAAAAAGACCAATCTTCCCTTCCCTTCGAAAGCCAGAAATTAGGAAATTTTATCTTTTTGACTTGTATGAATTCAAACTCGAGAGAAGAGAAGGATGGATACGTGTGTATGATCGAACATACCGTGGTCGTTGATGAATCTCGCGGCTGCAATACACGCGTTCCCTTCGAGAACGCAAGAACGCGTGGCAATAATGCAATTTAGAGCGTCTCCCGCTTGCGTAATCACGCACGTCGCGAGCTTCGGACTGTGGGCAAAAACAATCGGTTAAATATTAATGTGATTTGGAGCGCTTCGTATAACGAGCGTCGTGCATGATATTTCGTCTTGCGCAATTTCTTTTAGTGCGATAAAGATGTTTGTAGCGACAGTTTCGTTACGGTTTTTTTTTTCCCGTTTGCAAAAGCAAAATAGAAGACCTTTTGAGAAAACTATAGAGAAACTACAATATATAACGAAAAGAAACGTATCGTTATTATTAAATTATTATAATGACTTTTGTGATTTTTGAAAGTGAGATTTTAACCCTTAAGACCGCCGCACACACTTTTTACATAACTGATTGGTCTATAAACACATGCATAAGGAATTCAACCAATCGAATTCCTTATGTATATGCATTATGTGTTATGTAAAAGTGTGTGCGACGGCCTTTACTCCGTATTGTTATTTTTGGCACCTTCTAACTGTACAGGTGTGGGTCAGCGTATTTTCGACAAGTTTATTAATATGTAAAAGGGTTTTAAAAAATCTGAAAAAAATGTATATACCTTCTTTGAACATTTTAAATAAAGATTAAAATAATAAATTTGAAAAATAATTTTCTTAAATATATTATTTTATGATTATTTGTTTTCGAGAAATTGACGTTGTTCGAAAAATCACAGACAAAAATGATCCATCAGTACGGAATAAGGGTTAATATAATTAAAATAATTGTTAAAAGAATTAAAGATATATCACGTCGTGAGATATTATTACACATCTATAAAATTTGATAAAATTTTGTCGAAATAATCGCCTTGTCGCAAAATACTCATATTAAGGCCGCACAAGAAACAATCGCGAAACTCGGCCTATTAACGATACTTGATATAATGATACATGTTAGAGAAGAGCCGCGGTTGTTTACGATAATTTCGCAGCAGTGCCGACGAACTCGCCTCACGATCACGATAACATATACTCGAAACTCGCGCGTGTGACACACTTTGTTCGTGGGTCGGCTGACCCTAATCATTCTTCCCGGCCCTAACAATTGATCGTTCCATTGAGCGAGCGAACGAGCGAGCGAAATCCGTCGAGGAAATCCGCGAAGCACGCATCCCGAGAGGACAAAGTCGAAGGAGAGACGCCACGCGAGGGAAAGGGCGCAGAAGGGAGGAAGGTCGTGATTGCGGGACCTCGAAACGGGCCCTCCCTCTTCCCGTCCTGTCACTCTCTCCACTCGCGTCTACCTGCGATCGGGATCTCTTGATGAAAACGAAGAAATCAAAAAATATATCGTCTCTATTATAAATTCCCCCCCCCCTCCCTTCTTTCTCTCTATTCTCAAAGTCTCGTGATATTAGAAGTCTCATTGTTAGACATTTTAGGAACAAACGCCAGTGATTTTGAAACTTTCTTCGCAATCGTCTCATGTGATCGTATAATCACTGCATATCTCTCAATCGGATCCTCGGCTCGCATTCCTTGGATCTTTAGATCAATCATCCTCTCTTTCTCTTTCCCTTTTACGCTCGCTCTCTCCGTCTCGTTATCCTCCGAGAAGGAAACGGCGCCCTTAGGCCACGATCCTCTGCCTCCGGGTTCCCCAAGCGGGCGTGTCCGCGGAGAGGGCGGGAAGGACAGACCGGAGGGGTAAAAGGTGGGGCCCCAGGTTCCATGGAAAAAGCCTTAGGTATATCTTTACGAGCGGAGCCATAAAAGCCGTGGGAGTTCCTCGTCCGTTCGTCTGTTCGTCGATTAACTCTCCTCCTCGTAGGATACGGTATGGACCGTGCTCGAGCGGCTCGATCCTTATTGTCGTATATTTTTCGAGCCCGTATAATACAGACGGCTACAGTACGGATAGTCGTTGGTCGTTGGTCGTGCACGACTACCGGTCGCTCTCATTCTTTCTTTCTCTCTCTCTTTTTCGATGCACCTAGTGCACAATATGCTTTTCGAGGACGGCGACGGCCGATCTCTCAGGATTCATCCACACACACACACACACACACACACGCAATGGTACACGCATACACACGTAAATAAACACACGCATCAGTCGGTGCTCTCTCTATTTTTCTGACGTATCTCTGGGGTTAACGTCACCCTCTACGGGCGATTTTTAGTACCGTATAACTTTAGTAACAATTTTTCCACTCCGTTGTGTATCTCGCGCGATATAATAAATATATAGTTGACAAAATTTTATTATCACAATAAGTAAAATATTCGTCTCGGAAGTCTCATTTAGTAGTGGAAAAAGATGTATCTCGGCAATTCAGGTTTAACGTCTTGAATAACGCACAATGCTCAATTAGAATGCGCGTTTACAATGCACATGTGCAAATGAACGCAGTTATCGGCATGTAAAATTATTGTTGCATCATTACATCGTTCCTACCAATACAATCGACAAACTTGGTGAAAAAATATATTTAAAAAAAATGTTTTTCAATCTATAACTATTTCCATGGATCACGATTATATCGAACCATGGAATCCAAGTACAATTCGCGGTACAATTTTCATCCGAAGATATATTTCGAATTTCGGTGTCGCACACGGACGCGGAGGAACAATCTCCGTGCTTAATCCTGTCGATAGAAAAGCAGAAAGTATTTTTTTTTTTTTTTTTTTTTTTTCGCGATGGAAAAATAGGCTCGACGGATTTGGAGAACTCGTCGGTCAGATCATAACGGTCTCGAATCTTGAATCGAGAAAACGGCACATTCGGCGGGTCGCGGGTACCGATGGCGCATAATGCGGACATTCACGCATCTTCCCAGGACGCCCTGTAGCCCTGCGGACCGATTCAGGCTCGTGAATTTTCTCTGTGAACGAACGAACGAACGAACGAACGAACTAAAGGAACGAATGAAAGGAACGGGCTCGCGCTATTGTGGGCTTCGGCTTCAACCAAACCGGGGTCCGACCCCTCGTTTTTCGGCGGAGCCCGATAACCGAGAGAGACACGATTCCCGCCGCGCGATTCTGTCGGGATCGTCGCCGTCGTTTCCTCGTGCGAATCCAACAGACGCGAGAGGCTGGAGAATAAAATTTTTCCACGCGCAATGTTTCGCTATATTTATCGATCGTGCATATATAATACATAATGGGAGACAAATTTTTTTAAAATATTATTTATATATATATATATATATATATGCAATAAAAAAACTACAGACATTACGCGAGAGCGAAATTTTATTACTCTCGGGCTCTCGAAATCCATCGAAATCAGCCGTTTTCGTCGCTTAAGTCCGGATTACGCTACGCTTTTTTTTTTTTTTTTTTTTTTTTTGCAACTGATGCACTTTTTTCTCGACCCTGCGTTATGCTCGATCGAATCTTTTCATGTCACGCGCAATGTGGCTGACAGATATATTTATTTTAACAATAAAGGAACGTTCGTAACCGGTTTAAAACAAAATTTTCAACACACAGAATGATAATTACATTATTCTTTCCGCAAGAGTAACACAAACTGATGTGAGTACCTTGAATTTACATTTATTTATTATCGAAATTATCGCGGGGTTTTTCCAGGCACAGATTTTATAAAAAGTTTAGAGTCCTCTTCTTTAGTACTTTAGAAGACTTTATCACAAGTTTGTAATCTTTGACATTTAATATTTTAATGCAACAAACTTTTCAATCAAATTTCCTTCGAATCGAATTAAATGAAAAAAATTTTATTATTGTTTAATTATAATATATAAAGATAAATAAATGTTATTTTATATATCAAAATAATATATACAGAATATTATATTTAGCATTATAAGATTTTTAAAAATATACATATATATATATATATATATATATATATACAAATATAAATATAAATATATACAATTAATATATATAATTATTTTATATAAATATATACAATTAATATATAATTTAATAACGAAAGTTAAACAAATAAAAAAACAAAAATAAAACAAATTGAATAATACATAAAAGAAGAAGGGGGACGTTTCAGTCTGCGAAGTCGGATATTAGCGTTCTAATATAATTCGAACGCATAAATTGCGCACGTCGCAAACGGAACTCTGTAGCACTGCCCCGTTACAAAAGAAAAAAAAAAAAAAAAAAAAACAGACGTGAAGTCGTACGTCTGCCGGCATAATCTCGCGCGTGACACGTATACATACACACGTACACAAACGCGACGTGGCTTTTTCCGCGAGAGCAGGACCGAAAAAGCGTCGCGCGATCCGAGCTTTAAAGCCACACGCGGGAATCCCGGAACCCGCAACAGCGACACACAAGTGACTCTCTGTGTTCTCCACCCGGTTGCGCTTGCACAACCAGCCGTACACAGAGAATGAGAGAGAGAGAGAGAGAGATATATAAAGAGAAACTCTCTTTTTCTCCCTCGCTCTCGAAAACGAGCTTATCTCGTCAAACAGACCGAGCGTGTCTTCTGGTTCTCTTCGGATCCCGGCGTGCGATAAGCAAGAAGAAATTATCGGCGTCCATTGCCGACCGGCTGAATCGATACTTTTGTCCCCGATCGGCGTTCCCTTCCTCTTTCCCTCTTTCCCTTTCTCTCCCCTTTTTTTACCCACCGTTTTTCCGTCTCTAATCTTCCAGTCAGGAATTTTGCGGTCGTCAGATATACACTTCCGTTTCGATGAAATCGAAACGTTTCGGCGAAGGAGGGGAGACGATATCTCGCGCGACATTAAACTCGCGGAAAAGAACATTACTAAATAAAAAGAAATAAATTACATATTCAAATTTAAAACCATGTACTTTTTAGTCGTCGCGAGTTTAAGAAGGAACTGGACGGGTCAGTTAAAAGTTAATAAATTCAATACATTTCGTGATTTTGTGAATTTAACATTGCACAAAACATTTTTAGTCTTTTAACAATATAAAATTAATAATTCATTTGTGAATTAAAGATTTCCCATGTAGAGTTAACATTTTTATTTTTTCATGAATATTTGTGTACAATCAGTATAAAAAAAAAAAAAGCTGATTTAAGGTAATATTATCGATTTGAAATTAAATAATATTCTTCAACTCAAATTAATATTAATTTTACGTATTTTTGAAAATTAAATTTATTAACTTTTAACATAGCTGATCCGTGCGGGTCCTCAAGTCCTTCAAACCAGAAAAGTTGGATCCTGTTGCGGATAGAATGAATTATAAAATAATCCATGACGCTTTCAGAGTGGAAGCAAATTATTCTAATGGTCGCCAATCTCGCATTATTCGAATAGTCTCCAGTCTCGTCTGAAGCTTGACATATTCTCAATGGGAAGACTATTTGATCCTGATAAAATAATTAATCAGAGTTACACACCGGCAGGCATGGATGAGGAACGACGTTCGGAGAGTATTCGGTACCGCAAAACGCGGTTGTACGAGCTTGTCCAGAGATTGTATTTGACGGTATATCGCGACGGTATATAATTATCGCCCATTACACGATTCTCCTCGCTCTATCTGAGAAGAATCCGCGTTTCTCGACGACCCGGAGACTCTTCTCGCGCAAGCGCTAAATCTTACTTTTTGACATTAACGAATTCGTGTTTCGATGTTAATTCGCGTCACGCTGTTCCACCGCTGGTCGGCCTCTAATTCTCTCGCATACAAAAGCGCGTGTCTGTGTCGCTTCTTATTCATCGTCACGCGCTTATTGTTAGACTCTTCGCTCAGACGAGTATACGCAACGCATACTGCAGGTTATTTTAACGTACATTATACACGATATAGGCTTTTTTTGCTCAGTCAGTATTAAGGGCGCTAGCTCGTACATATACGGGGTGGCCCGGCGTAGTCTCGACCACACGAATCTATTCCGTTATCCTTCACGTTTACTGGCTTTCTGGTTTTCTATTATTTAGTGACACAAGTCGACATAAGCATTATTCTGTTTTTTTTTTTCTTTTTGTTTTTCTTTTTCTTTTTCAATATCCAATGACAACAAGGATAGAATCACTAAACGGGGTGCACTCACTATATGCTTGCGATCCCGCGATTCGTATATTTTTGTCGAACGAGCGGAAATCGAAACGTGTCCCGACCCGACCCGAGATTCCGGGCCACTCCGTACAAATCTATACATATACATATATGTTAATAATTTGAGGCAGTTTACGTCACTTGTTTTCTTCTTTTAAGGCCGAGTTACAGTAGTGAACTATATAAGGTGTGCGCGCGCGCTATTGCTCGGCCATGTTCACAGCGAGCAGGCGGCTGATGGATGGATGGGGAACGGAAGGGTAGTCATGATGATGATGGTGGTAATGTTGGTGAGAGAAAAAGTGTTGGGTGAACGATGATCGTTGAGTAGGAAGCACGACGGTCTCGAAAATTTGACAATTTGACACGAAACGAGAGCATTCGCTCTAGTCTCTAAACGGGGACAGGCGGTCACCCCCTCCTCTGCCCCCCTTTTCCACCTACTCGGTCGTCCTACTCCTCCCGCTCGATGTGAGAATCCCTGGTTTTTATCCAAGCAAGGCGGGCAGAACGTGGATTATTTTCACAAGCGGAGGGCGGAGGAAGAGGGGGACGCGGCGGCGGTGAAGGGGGTCGAAGCAGGATGAAGGGAAACGCGTTAGTTTTTCCTACGTTGGGCACGTTGGACTCTTGGGGCCGGTTCCGCTGACATCGGTTAACGCCCAAGCGCGGTTGGTGGGTCTCTCCGCGTGTCTACGGGGTGTCCCGATTACGTGGCGCCATTACCTTCCAACCGAGGGAAAAGGGGATTTTTGATCTCCCCTTCCTCTTAGTGGAGATTTTCCAGCTACTTCCATGCTAAGCGACATATATTTCCTCCGAGTTACATTTTCATTTTTCGACAAACGTTACTTTCGGATGTTCGGAACGAAATTTCGCCAAAAGTCAAACAATACAAGACTGACCAAGCTTAACGATGAGATTAATATAAATATCTAAACTTCTCTCTTTCTTTTACAGTCGGATTTTAACCCCTTACTCCGTATTGTTATTTTTCGCACTTTCTAACTGTACAGGTGAGTCGGCGTATTTTCGATAAGATTTATTAATATGTAAAAGTGTTTTAAAAAATCTGCAAAAATGTATATACCTTCTTTGAACATTCTAAATAAAGATTAAAATAATAAATTTGACAAATAATTTACTTAAATATATTATTTTATGATTATTTGTTTTCGAGAAATTGACGTTGTTAGAAAAATCACAGACAAAAATGATGCATAATATACGGAATAAGGGTTAAGAATTCTATTTAAAATAAAATAAAATAAAATAAAAAGAAATGGATAAATTTTGTACACACTATCCCCGCGCGTGTACGCAAAAACCGTGTACACCCTGTACACCCCCGACACGATGCGGCGAGCAGTGGGAAGTGAGCTTCCGATCCCTCCATGCAAAATAGAGCTCTCACGAGCGAGGATTCCTCATGGATGGCGCGGTACGAGGCGACGCGAGGGAGGGCCGTTTAACGTGTCCCGTAATATATAGTGGTATCTCCCTTCCTCTCAATATCCCCGTCCCTCTCTCTCTTTTTCTCTCTCAGTCCTCATGGATGGCGCGGCGAGCCAGCCGTTTGGGGTAATAATAATAAATGCGCGGCCAGGGCTTATGGAAGCGAACTGATATATACGGCCGGTACCAGAGTATACAATATCTAAATGCGAGAAGTAATACCGGCGATAAAAGAGAACTATACGGCGGTATCGCGCGCGCCGCGTGTAACGATCTCGAAACGCCGCGCCGTTCGGACAAAGAGCCCTGTGCGTGCCGCTCCGGACGTGTGCGTACATACAGGGTGTCCCATTTTACTGTATGCAATATTGTTAAAAAATAATGTCGAAACATTCGAAACAGCCTTATGCACGAGTCATTGTGTATAGTCTTTCCTCAACCCTGCAACTCTAATAATAACTCTAACGATGTACGCGTAAATCGATTAAAACGGGACACCCTGTACTACATGGGCGTGTGTATCTCCGTATGTGTTCCAATGCATTACTGGTGTACGTATGGTATATATGGTTAAATAGGAAGAGGAAAGAGAGAAAGAGAGAGAGAGAGAGAGAGAGAGAGAGAGAGAGAGAGATGGAACGGATGTTCGCAAACACATAAGAACCCCGTTTCTTTCTTTTAAAGTTCTGAAAAAAAAGGATAACAAACGTGGCACATTGATGTGTATGCATGTCCGTGTTTTAACAAAAAAAAAAAAAAAAAATTTATCTTGGAAAGACGAAACTCGAAATCTCCTACATTCATTTAGTTTACTTACAATATTGTCATATTTTTCAATTATTTTGTCTCGTTCTTTCTACCATTTATCTTCGATATCGACAATTTACCATTAATTAGATTAGGTTAATTACGTTAGCTTTGTATTCACCTACTGCGCGGAGTTTTTGATCAGGAACACGTAACAAATTTGCTTTTTCCGTCTCTCTCTCTCTCTTTCTTTCTCTTCTTTTCCTTTCATTCATTTTTTAGAAATTTACAAACGTAAACAACAAAACATTTTCATCCGTAATCTAGCCCCGAAGGAAAACTTTTGAGTTTGCAGGTATGTCCCATTACAAAATACATAGGTACAGTAAAGTATAAATGAATGAAGACAAAACGCGTTTGTGACAACCTAAAGCCACTTCGTAGGAATAAAGGATATATTTGAAGGTAAAATACATAAATACAACAGGAATTATATCATTTTAAAAACAGGATCAACGAGCGTTCTCTTTGTTAAAAAAAAAAAAAAAAAAAAAAAAAAAAAAAAAAAAAAAAAAAAAGCCGAAAACTGTTATTATCACCCCGTGTCTCGCTCTTTCTGCTATTTTCACTTTATTCTTCCCCACCCTTCCGCCTTAACCGCGATAGCGAGATCTCCCAAGTCGGGAGGTAATTTCGGTGCCTGATATGCGCGGAAAGGGGCAGGGAAATCTCGAGGCGATTGTATCTCGGTCCCCGTGGAGGCCCTTTTTCCCCTCTCCCTCCCCACTCCCTCTTCCCGACACTCGACGGCGAGACAGCCCCCGGACAACAATGGCGCGCGCTTGCGTTCCCCGTTCACATGTGTGCGAGAGAGGTTTCTCCTCTTCCTTTCGTGGCTACGGAGAACGCGATCGGATTTTATGTACGCGTCTAACATTGCGCACTACTGTCCGCGAGAGAAAGAAAAAAAAAAAAAAAGTGAGAGAAAGAAGGATCCGGATATACCGTAAAGTATGGCGGCGTATGACGAAATATAGAGAGGGATACGGAGGGCACGACTTATTGTTGGCGTGCTTCGGAATTCTGTAGTACCCTAACGCGCGCCTAATTCATCTTCTTCTTCTTTTTCTTTTTCTTTTCGAATTGCCCTTTTCAACGAGCCTTCCAAGGCCTTCGTCTATCACCGGTTTTTTTAAGCGAAATGTCAGGTCAGATAATGACTGAAGGGTCTGTGTTTTTGGCGCACATTCATCGCTAAATATGACCGTCTCACCTTCGCCAACGTGACTCGGCAATTAAACGACTGAATTTAGCACTCTAAATGCGGTGTTAAATGCAGGTGCGAATGCGGGTATGATTTTTAGCCCGTCACGGGTATGTGGACACCCGAGTTAAGATCGTTCAAGGCTCTTTGATCGTTTCTACTCATATCTCGTAGGTATCCGAAATAGCGCAAAGAACGTGTAAAAACATTTAAAAACGGTTTTATAAATTTAGAGAGCGTACGTGTGTGTGTGTGTGTGTGTGTGTGTGTTGCGTGTGCCCAAAAGATGGCCTTGCAACGTCTGTGACGAAGGGTACCGAAAGATTGATGGAATATGACGGGATATAAATATAGAAATAGCGGGACGTTGGAATGTGTTTCATTCCAGTTTATAGTCTTTCAAATGTCCTCTTGAAATTTCAAAATCGCTCTGTTAACGAATTTAGGAGGCTAAGACCATCAGATATAAAAAATAATAGGAGAGACGTTTAATTTTTAATGCCCACTAGCTTCAAATGTATTTCGTTACCAAAGATCCTTAAGATACCATTATGGCAAATATAATGAGAAATTAAATATTAATAAAGCAAAAACAAAAATATAGAAGCAAAGATTGAACGTAAATACGTGAATTATATTGAAAGCCCAGTGGCGAAACGTTAACGAGGCGCAATCTTTGTCGACGATCTTAACGTAAATCGAATGTAAAAACGGCGGAACATTTAATCTCTATCTTTTTAACGCGCTTTTAAACGTCCCAAGATTGCCGACGAACGTCCCTTATCGGGCGAACGCCCGACGATTAGCAGTCGATCGATGCAAAATCTGGGATTTCCCATCGCGACGAACTCACCCTATGCTCCTATGCCCATTTTTCATCCCCAATCCGCAAAGTCCGGCGACGTCGCACTCGGAAGCCCTTTCGAAGACTACGACAATGTTTCTGCGCTCGCGCGCGATGCTTCCTAATTACCTGATGCCGTGACTAGCGTTACATAACGACGACGAGACCGGCGAGGGTTTCAACGAGGCACGATATAATTTCCCCATCCTCTCTGCCGTCGATATACAAATATATATCTATCGGCCCAGCGTCGAAGTTTAACCCTCGAGCGAGCAGTTGTGCCCCGAGCCGTGACGGGCAATGGTCTCTAAAAGGGGGAACGGAGAGAGGGAGGGCCCGGGAATTATGTATATGCGCGCGCGTATATAACACAATCTTTTAAATTTATTACTCCGGGCAATAACATGTAAATGCAAACCGTTCGTAAAACGAAAAGATCACACAACGGCTCGTGTCTCTGACATGTGAATGTGAGATTTTATAATTTTTCACCAAAGAGAATTTTTTTCTAGGAAAAAAAGCTCTAGGCTTTTTAAGCCGGAAAGCCTTTTAAATGTTGAAAAAATTGTATATATTCTGTTATATAACCCTTTAGGCTGTCGGCTGTCGGCTGTCGGCTGTCGGCGCACGGTGGCAGAAAATATTTTGCGGTAAAAGCGATGGCTATCTTGGACACCCTGTATACACGACCGAGCCGTGTCCCGAAGGGTCGTAATAACTCCGGCGGCTATCGGCCGGTTGGCCGCGTAAAAAAATCCTTCTCCGGCTTCCTCAAATATCGGCAATATCGAAAAATAGTGCGGTCGAAACGACCGATCCTGGAAATTGCTCGGTAGAACATCTACATGGTGAATATTTTCTTGGAAAACTTGGGATTTTTCTTCGCATATCAAAACGAATCGTCCGCGAAAGGAGATTACTTTGTCGGGAAATGAAGAAACTGGAACTATTTAAAAAAAAAAAAAAAAAAGAAGATAAAATCAAACAGATACAGAATAATAGCGATCAAGATCAAGCGAAAAGCTACTTCTATTACTTGTTCGTTCTCTTTCAATAATAGATTTTTTTTTTGTCCAGTAAGAGAATCAATTGATTCGAAATATCGAAATCAAGATTCGATATCGAGATTAAGCTAGATATTTAAACGGTTAAAAAAAAAACTACTGTTTGATATTACGTCGACTTCCTTCAAATATTCCGAAATTATTAATGGCGATGGTATGTACGTATCGTACTTTGTTAATTTTAAGCATTACATTTCTCGACTACGTATAATTACCAAGTAATTTCTGCCGTCATCTGCGTGCGTTCACACGGCTCCGGTTCCTGGACACCCTGTATATATCCCGTCGGTCTGCTTCCCTCACATCCCGTCAATAATTCGAGCGATAGATAAAACCGAGCTCGTTCCCCCGGAAATTCCGCGCCGCCGCCGAGGCAAATTTTTTTTCCTTTTTTTTTCGTGCACATGAAAATAAAGGCGCCGATCTGGACGATCGGCAAAAATTGGCCAGCATCAGCGGAATGCAATGTCGCCTATACTTAAAGACAGAAAATCACGGCTGAATGGAATTTTCACTCGCAGCAGTAACGGTGGAGGAAATTACATGGCGCCAGCTGTAATTCGACTTTCTTTCTTGAAAATCTTTTTTCCAACAGAATGCCGATTTTTCTTAACAGTGAAAAAATAAAAGATAAGTACATAGAAAATGCTACTTTCGAATCCTTGAAACAGTAATAAAGGTTCTGATAATTTACAAAAATTGACAAAAGAAAATATATCTTAATCCAATATAAATCATTATTGTGTGCGTATATTATATACAAGATATTTGTCGAGGTAGTTTTTTTTTTTTTTTTTTTTTTCCAAACTATTTTACTTTTCGCAGAGTTGTATTTTTCGGTGATATTATTTTTCGCTTCTTCAAACTTTTTCCGGTTTGTTTTTAGGATTTTCAGAATGCTTTTTCTGTAGGGATGCATCTGAAATAACATTCGGGAATCAAAATGCTGTATTTTCGATCGATAGGAATCGCACAATATGTATGTATAGAGGGGAGTATAGATTTTCCTAGACTTTTCTACGCAGCTTTCCCATACCTTTTTTCTACAATGGCACTACCGAGTTGCGAATCATTCTCGGCCCCGCGCCATTGTGCCCTGCAAAGTGCCCGTCGATCCTCTTTCAAGATTCCGCACATTTTTCACGAGGCAAAAGCCGGCTCGGCACGAGGGAAATTACGGACGCGGTTAAATCCGACGGCTCTTTCTACGAAACGCGCGAGTGTGCTAATGACTTTTTGAGATATACGCCCGGGACGATTAAATAAACGTTCTTTTCGGCCGACCGACCGTTTTTTTCCCCCCAAAACTATATATATTATATAGGCCAATATTGCCTGTAAAATGAATGCTTTGCACTCCAACGATTTTAATCTTGCGAAAAATTAAATTTATTTCTGTTAATCTTCGATATATTTTGCAGCTCGAAAACAAAGCACAATATATATTTTCTAGCTTCGAAATGTTGTTCGTCTCGAAAAATTCTGTTAATTTTAACATCGCTGGCGAAACATTGCGTCGTGTCATTGAGATATAACCGAGGGATACAATTACGCTATCTTTTACTTGTGAAGCACGAAAAAAACTAATAGACAAAATCTCGCATTCATGCGGAACGATATCTTATCAAAGTCTCACCGTTCACTAGATCGACTGTCAGGGCTGAGGGCAACGAGAGCTACTTTTTGTCGAGATATTTGGAAAATTCGTGCCAGGTCACGGGAGGAAGGGCTCTTTCTCGATTACCGATCCCCATTTCGATCGCGACCCCTTTACTCCTCGATGAGCCCCAGTCGGTCCCGACATTTTTTCTCTCTCTTTCTCTATCTATCTATCTATCTATCTATCTATCCCTATCTCTATCTCTATCTCTCTCTCTCTCTCTCGTCGCGGCTTGCTCGGTGCGGTCGTGCGGTCACGTTGATCGATCGTTACCGTGTAACGAACGAAACACGGTCTTCCCTTCCAGCTTCCCCTCCCGCCCTTCGTCCCTACGTCCGTTTCTCCTTGAGCGCGCGCTTTGAAAAGGGCGGGCGCGGGACAAAAAAGACGAAACCCGAGCCGGCTCGGACGTCGCTCGGGTTTCTAGAGATGCGCCACGTTGAGAACGGAAAAGAGCGACAAGGAGGAAGAAAGAGAGAGCAAACTGCGATGCGAGGGTCTGTGAGGGGAAAAAAAGGGGGACGGATAGCGAGAGCGAGCGAGCGAGCGAGCGAGCGAGCGAGAGAGAGAGAGAGAGAGAGAGAGAGAGAGAGAGAGAGAGAGAGAGAGAGAGAGAGAGAGAAAGATATGTAGAGTGACCACGATGACTATGACGCGACGCAGCCGCCGTTTCCATTTCCTGTACCGCGACCGCGACGTGAGAGAGCTGCAAAAAAAGGGTTTAGGACGGAAAGAGACGAAAGTGTGGTGGGAAGAGGGGGAGGGGGAGGAAGGAGATGGGACGCTCTGCGGCTCGAGTGCCAGAATCTAGCAAGTTCATCAACGTCGGTCTGCGTAGAATGTTCGTTAATATTCTACAATTGTAGGTTTTTATCATCATAACGAACTTGTACTGCTTCTCGAGAGGCGTATGCGTGTGTTGTACGTATACGCGTAATATGCACGCGAGGATGTACGGTCAGTAGTTATGTCACTGATTGTGAGCGAGGGCGGATGGGCCTGCAGGAAACAGGAGTTCGAGATCTGATCTCCGCAGATTCAAAGGCCCACATTCATATCATACATTTTATACAGATATGCGACAGATGTGCGAGAGAGAGAGAGGGGGGGGGGGTGCGATTTGGCAGAATTTTTCTAAATATGTAGTATGTAACATAGCTAACGTATTTGAAAAAAAACTTTTTTTCGAGCTTGACGTTTTATCCGTCATCATATTCTTGTTTCATGAAAGCGTTCCAAGAAAAGTGACCTCTATAAATAAATATAGAGAATGCCGTGAAATGTGATGTAAAATATAAATGCATAGTTTAAATTTTTATTTCAACATATTGGTATCAGTTTCGTTAGTCATCTTGTTATAAACGCATGCTAACCGACAATAGTCAGAATCGCCTATTAAAAGTTTGTTATTGTGCGTATTGGTCTCTGCATGAATAAAGCGGAGCAAATAGTTTCATTTTTATCGAAGCGTTCTGCGAAGAACGTGAAGATAAAATTATTCGCTTATGGAATCGCTTGTACAGAGGGAAAATCTGCTTCCATAAATAAAAAGATTTTTAAAAGTGTCGTGAAAAAAAAGATTTGAATCAATTGGAGAATCGCGTATTGATAAAACAGAACAAATTAGATTTGTTCTAATTTATCGGAGGGAAAAATACGGGCAAAATTACTCATGTCTGTGTCTGAAATGGAAGTGAGTTTGCTTCCGTAAATAATTTCCATAAAAATTCTGTAGAAAGTGCTGTAAAAAAAATTTGAATCGTAAAAGAGAAATACGAATTGTGTATTATAATTTTATGCACGCTTTCGTGGCTGGGTGATTGATGCTTATCTTGATAGCGATAACGTTCACAGACGAATGCTTCAAAATACAAAAGCATCGTAGCATGAGCAACGCGATGTATACGAAAGATGCAATTCACGAAATGTAAGATGTGTCTTTGCTTCTTGTTGTTAATTGAAGATTACTTAAAGATTTTTATCTTTCTCCCAAAAATATATATGTTTCAATTTGAATATAAATCTTTTTCCTTTTTCCTTTTATTTAAATAAAATAATTATCAAGAATCACATCTTAACAATGTAACAGGAATTAAAATTTTAATTATGACGATTGTTTTATTTTCGTGAATTTTTATCGGTGAAAATAAAATAGTTTTCTTACTATAAACTTTACTTTAATTATAAAGACAAAGTTAAATCGGCATAACTGTTGTTGCACTTAAACTTTTAGACAGTATCAGCTGTACCGTAGCGTCGTTTCAGCGTTCGTATATCAGTGAATTTCTTTGTCCGACAACCGTAAAGGGAAAAAACACGGTGCGTCGGCGAGCTCGATGTTAAGATGATTGTCGGTCACGTGTTAAGTCGTTTAGCGAGCGGCCTTTAAAAATACGGATAGATTTTAGAACACTGGAGAGTCTTCACGTTGGAAACCTGTACGGCGTTAAGCGCGAGACAAACAACCATATCGTGTATCTAATTCGCTGAAAATACCTAACTGGAGAACACCTATTCTACCTAAGCCATCGTTATAACGACTATAAATTATATGAAAGGAAAAAAGATGAATAAGTAGGAAAATGTGCTAATTTTAATGTCCTGTTTCCTTCGAAGTGAAAGACGAATCGCCAGGTCATAATGAGAAGATGACCGTCGTCGACCCTTTACATGTCACGGATTTTTTGAGAGATAAAGTACACGTAGTCCTTCCCAATCCAGAAATCCATTCTTTAGCGAGTTTTTTTTTTCTAAAAATTCATCCTCTATACTAATTTATATAATTCTAACCCGAACCTACATTTTTTTCTCGAAAACTATTTATACGAAGCTTATTTTTAGCAAAATTCTGGAGGCATTAATGGTGCGTTACAGATTATTGATTTTTTTTTTTTTTTTTTTTTTCAAAATATCATTTTCGCCAAGTCGGACTAAATATTGCACGCATATATTTGTTTCAGGTGCGTAAGGAATAATACAATGCAGTTAAGAAGCGCAAGCCTATTCTTATCGTGATGTTCGATCATCCTCGACGTTCAGGACGAATCATCAATTGGAGTTTCCGCTTTCGCGCGACACGCCCGGCCGATGTCTCGAATAATTAATAGACGGACGGTGAGTAACGAGCTTTTAATTGCTGCTTTAAGCATCGCGGGACGAATATCTCGGGCGAACGTCGTTTTTCCGTCGCGTCTGCCATTCGTCGTCGTTAATTGCGTCGCGACAATTTTGTCCTCCCTCGTAAAAGGCGCCTCGCTTTTCTCCGAAAAAGAGATTGTAATCTTACGTCTTCTTTCGCTTCTCCCAACTTGACCCGTAACCAAGTAACGCTAATTATATCGGTTAGGTTTTACGTAACGATCGACGATGTATGTGTTTTTTCAATTTTCGTGCCAAGTATCGCAGAAACATATCGTTAGCTTCAACTTTCGCGACACCGGATCGTTTTTCGCAACTAATTCTCGAATTTCGGACGATAAATGAGCCGCACCATCAGTTCGCCGTGTTATACGTCAGGACTCGGTTCTGCCGAGGATTAAACCTCGGATTATATCTTTCCCGCGGGAAAGAGAAGAGGGATAATTCCAGAACTCGAATAATTAACCGTGGCGCGCGACCAAGAAGGGGCTGATAAATGTTTCCCTATTTGTTTCCCTAAATGAACACACTACGCAATGAACTATAACTTTATACCTTAGGTATAAATTTATACTCGATAAATGTACAGGGTATAGACAAATATCCTCGCGCTCCTCTTTAGGGTATCAAAATAGAGATATTTATATTTATTATTACATGCCGTATAATAGTCATATAATGATTCGGGTTGGGGTGAAATTAAAATTTTATTGCAAGAAATCCGGAAGAGGCGACGAAAACTCGACGAAAAGGACGCTTTCTACAGCGAGGTGAAACCACCAGTCGATTGGAAACGACTAGTCGTTATCATACGGCAACGTCGCTGGCAAGATGTACGTACAACGATTCTTATCATTCGGTGTCGATCGCGTCATCGTGGCATCGATTTTCGCTCTCGAAACGGCGACGTCGCTCGGCTGGAAACGCTGAATAATGGAGGCGAGGAATTCGAAAGAGATCGAGAAGGAGATCCTCCAAGAGAACAGAGAGAGAGAGAGAGAGAGAGAGAGAGAGAGAGAGAGAGAGAGAGAGAGAGAGAGAGAGAATTCTGACAAGAAAAGCGCTGCGAGGCCTAAATAAACGACCTGAATTTATACCTGGGCCTCAAGTCCGTTGCACATGGGCCGAACTGCGAAAAGCCATCATCCCAACGAATGAATCAAGCCGCTAATAAATCTACCGGTGAAGGTAAACGATCGCGAGGCGGGTCTCGGAGTCGAACATCACGAAGTCAGATTGATTCGATTATATTCAGGATGGACTTTTACATCATACATCTTTATCATCCTCTTCCGTACTTCGGATTTATATGAACGTTTGAAAATATATTTGAATTGCAAATCCTGTGAAAAGTAGGTGTACCTTTTGGTGTGTTTTCTTTCTAGTGGAGCGTGATAAATCGCGACGTACATTTTAAGTCCTCGCCCATTAAATTAGATTCCGTTGCTCAATGATTATTCGCACCATAGACACGCTATCCGTAAAACTCAGATGTTTAAATAAATCTGCATATTTCACAAATTAATACAGAAATTAGAGATGAATATTTTGACGTGAAAATTTTGACGAAATATGAGAAAGGAATTTATTTCTCTATTTTTCGTCTTATCTTCTTGTTAGTTGATTTTCTGGTATCTGCGGCCAAACGTCAACATCCGCGACGCCCTTTTTAGATGCATGCTACGAATTTAAAAATTTGTGGCTTACTGCAAATATATCTGAGAGATCTGCGTCTTGAGGATACGCGTAACCCAGGATCCATGGGATCTACATGAGATCAACAATGTAGATCTCTCTAAAGATATACGAGAAGTTTTATAATCTTTCTTCCCGCGTGGCTCAAGAGCAGGATAAATTTATCTATGCACGAAAGGACTCTTCAGAACGACACCGAAAACCCAAGATTCCGTAGACACTCTCTCTCTCGTTGGACCCGCGATGGAACCGCGAATACCGTAGCAGTTACACATGGAGTACCGTGAAACCGGAGAGAGAACCTCGAAAACCGAACGTGCTGTCCATCCTTCAAGAATACGGGCGACGTCCTCTATTCTTCTCTCGAGGATACTGAATAATGGAGGACCGAGACGAAGAGAGAAATCGCGGGGAACCGGGGGAACGACATCTCACGAGTTCTCGAGGGTCGGACGGCGAGGCCCGAAAACGCCGGCCCGAAGAACGTTAGTAGATGCTAATGCGGCCCTAAGCAAACGGGCATTTTTTCTCTACCTGAAGTCGCGCTCATTGCAGGTGGATGGAACCTCACGTGTGTGTACGAGCGACGATCATTTCAACTGTCCTCCTCTCCCACCCGTTCGTAAAGTCTACCGCATTTATGCGTGTGTGTGTGTGTGTGTATGCGTGTGTATGCACGACGTGTGTTTATTCGGTGCCCGTCCGGCCACCCGCTCACCGTCAACAACGAACGCGGCACGTACGGTCGTTGTGTCGGCGCGACGGCGATTATACAGGGTGTCTCGAACGCGAACTCGAGACTTCCCCGAATCGAAGCGCGGCTAACGTTCGCTCTAAAAGAGCGAAGTAAAAGACGAACGAGAGGGGAACGACGGCGCGCGGATGAAGAAGGACGGTTGGTTACCCTCGTCTTGGAGCGGTTGAAGGATGACTCCGGTGAAGTCGGACTTTGGCAAACATGCGTCGCTCGAGGCGCGTTTAATTCGATTTCAAGTGGACATTCGAAAATTCGGAAGAGTCAGATTTAACGGTATGCTGTCGTAATCGCGAGAATTTCGTCTCGACTTGTAATTAAAATTAAATATCAACGAGAGAAAAATCACGTTCGAGGATAATCTTTTTGTAAGAAGAAATCTAATCGTAATAAATCGATGGAGAATAAAAAGATCGCTTACAATCGCTTTTAGTTCCTCCAATTAACAATTCCTCTAATTCTTACTTAATGCCGATTGCAATTAGTTAAATGCTTGGTTTTTCGGAAATGCTATTAACCAACATGCACATAAGAGCCTTATAAAGCCGATACAGGGTCTTTCGCCGTGCTAAAGCTTAAAACGCCTGCTAAAAATATTACAAAATTACATTGGGCGATAAGTTAATAATAAAAATTTATAACATTTCTATTATTTATCGTGAAATTGTATATTTATTGTTCATGTATTTTTACCTTTTTTTTTTTTTCTTCTTTTCATCATACATTAAAGTTAATTCTTTTCATAAATACGAATCGTAATATATCAAAAGGAAGAATCATCGATTTATTACGGCTGTCACTCGCTATGCTTTCGGGACACCCCATACATGCGCACGGAGAGACAGATGTACCCTATGCCGACTATGCGCGCTATAGACCCACCCGCATGCACTTTTAACGATCGAGATGATAAGTCGCATGGAACAGAGCGAGAGAGAAAGATAGAGAGAGAGAGAGAGAGAGAGAGAGAGAGAGCGGACGTGGGTTCTCTCTACGGATTAAAGTGGCTCCACACCGAGAAGGCGAACAGAACCCGGATACCCGGGATCATAATCCGATATAACCATCCTCGTCACGACGAAGAAGCCCAAGTTCTACCATTTGGATCGTCGTCGTCGGAATACTCATCTGCAAATTATTTTTCACGTCGCGAGAAAGAAGAACGATTTGGAACGGACTGTAGTATCGAGTGTCTACGATTATTTGTCCGTGTGTATAAAACTGTCCAAACTATCATTCGGATGCGTAGTATCTTCAGCACAGATGAATGTGTTAAAAAAAAAAAAAAAAAAAAAAAAGGGACCGCTTGTAAAAATGATTCTGCTAAACGACGTATATCGCGCTCGACGGCATTTGTCTACCTACATCATAGCCTGGGTTAGGTTCAGGAAAGTACAAAAGGGGAGAAAAGAGAGGAAATTACTCGAGATTATCGACTATACGCGAAAGGACTCTTTATATCCCCCAGGGATACCTTTAACGTTCCTCCGAATTTAACACTGAGGCAGGTTGTTTTTTTTTTTTTTTTTTTTTTTTTTTTCGTATCATATTTTTTGTCCAGAAGTTTTTTATCTTTTCGCCATCCTGTTATTTAGATTTACTATTTGCATAAAGTCGCTCTCGCGTAAACCTTAATTGTGTATAGAAAACCGTCGACAAGAACGAAACGAAACTGCAACAGTAACGATAATCGCTCTGTTTCCGATATTGATCGAGCTTCCTCCGATATATCCGGCAAAATAATACCGTATAGAACGGCAACTATAAATTAACGGTTATTAAACGATCGGCTTTCTTAAACACACAGTTTGAGGGGAGGAGAGAAAGAGAGAGGAAGAGAGACAACGCGATATAGGCGTCATTATGAACGTCGCCTACATCGATTATCTGTCGTCTGCGTGAATTACGCGTAAAGTGGTAGTTCATGCATACAATCTACAATATTACGTAAAAAATATAAATACCGGGGCGTGTACTCGATTCAGACAACCCGTATTGAAGAACTTTGCATTTGATCAACTTTGTCAAATGATCGCTCGATAACAGTCATCTTCTTTCGCGATGTTATAACGAGTCGCGAACACGAGCATATTGAGATACCGAGTAAAGTCGTCTAAAAATTGTCACCTTGTTGATCTTCAGTGAGAATCTCGGAGATTGCGTTCCGATTTTGCCTTTATTGTTAAATTTTATCAATTTTCATTTTTTTCGAGCACCTGATAAGAGGAAGGGGAGAGCAGTTGCGAGACCGTTTGCGAAAATCTATCGCGCGTTTGCTTTGATTCATAATAGTACAACCATGATTACTATTGATATTATTGCAGGTTGTTTACGCGTAGAGACCCAACACATGGCGTAATCGCACTTGACCATTGTCTAACTTTGGGGAAGGAGAGCGTGATAGCTCGGCGTCTCGTAGAAGCCGGCGGCGGTTTGAAGGGCGTGCAGGGAGGTCGCGTGATGCCTGTGTATCGTGCTGGCGTAAACGCTAGAGACGCCGGCTGCGGCGGAGACGCCGTTGGAAGCACCGAATATGGAGGAAGAGGAGATGGAGGAAGAGGATGATGAAGAGGAGGAGGCCTGCTGACCGATATGTGAAGCCGCCCGCGACAGCAACGTCGCCGACGGCCTTCTATAAGGATGATGGACGACCGCCGATGTACCGACGCGATGATGGCTCGAGCTCGAGCTCGCAGCCGCGATATTGCTGTACGCCTGCTGATAAGACTGTCGTAGGATACCGGAGATCGACGCGGACGTCGGGGACGTGACCGACGATGAAGAAGAGGAACTTCGGTCGCTTTGGTGAGGTTGATGATGGAGCTGATGAGTCGCGGTGGTGCAATGTTGCTGCTGCTGCTGCTGCTGCTGTTGCTGCTGCTGCTGCTGCTGCTGCTGACGGTGTTGATGATTGTGGGCGCGCATAGCGCGGAAGTAATGTTGATAAATACCTGATATGACTGCCTTCTCATCGGCGGAGATGAGGTTGGCTGGTACAGCCGTACCGGAAGCCGTTGGTGTCACGGACCGTTGTTGCGGTTGCTGCTGGCTATGATGCTGCTGCTGATGATGATGAGCGTGCGTGAGACTCCGGTGATGATGAAGATGATGATGACTCGGCGGCTGCTGTTGGGGATGATGCCGTCGCTGAGATTGTTGCTGCTGTTGCTGCTGCTGCTGCTGCTGCTGCTGAGATAACGTGGCCGCGGCGTTGAGCGCTGCACGATACGAGACCGCCATGGTGACAGCGGACCTCCGGCCGTGGCTTCTAGATATTAGACCGCTGCCAGAGTCCGTAGTAGCTACCACTGCCGCGGCGACCGAGGACGACGCGATGGACGTCGTCGGGGACACGACTGAGGTAGACACGACGTTGGTGGAAACGACATTGTCATTGGACGGTGGTACGACCGTCGTCGTCGTGGAGGAAGAGGCAGCGGCAGCGGCGATCGAGATCGCTGCGGTGGCGATTGTAACGGCGGCTACGCCGCCGGAAGCGGCTGTCGCCGTTGCCGTCGTGGCTCCGCTCCTACGACCGCTCCTACGGGAGGCGGACATGGGCGCCGTCGTCTGTGCCGCCGGCGGCGGCAGATTATTGACGAAGGGGCTCCTCCTCTCACGTTCGGCGCGTCGATAGTAGCACGGATGGATCATTAGGAGGGGTTCGCCGCCGCCGGGGGGCGGTTTTGCCTGACTCGGCAGCTCATACTCGACGCTGCAATCCACGTGGAGCGGCTGCGAGTAGTCCTTGTATTCCTTGTAGTTGTTGATCGCCACGGCGGCGGCCGCGGCCGCCGCTGCCGTTGCCGCGGTGCTCGTTGTGTCCGGACCATTGACAGCGTTTACCGTAGTTGACGATGAATTGCCGGAGGAGACAGCGGCAGCGGCAGCCGCGACGGTGACGACTTTGTCGATATCGGTAGACGTCGCCGGCAACACTGTCTGGCCGATCACCCTGCCGACGGACGACGCGACGGCATTGCCGCCGTGATGATGGTGATGATGATGATGATGGTGATGATGATGATGGTGATGCCCGTGTCCGTGGTGTACCGCGGCACCTACCACTACTTCCTTCTCGTAGCAGGCGGCGGCCATGTTGTCGGGTGCCTCCTCCTCCTACTATCCGGGCTTTCGCCGGTGCGCCGCCGTCCCTTCTTGCACGCCCGACGCTGACGACCCACGATGACCCACGATGTCGAACGCTAGGCCTTCATGACGCCCAACTCTCGCGATGATTTTCGCCAGCGACGGTGCGGTTGCCCGTCGTCGTCTCGGCCAACCTTTTCACGTCGCTCCGTTGTCGAAGAGCGTCACGACTATCTCGTCGTACTCGAGAAATTTCTCCTTTCAGGTGAGAGCAAAACTCGCTGCCAATGACAATCACGACCACCACGACCACGACCACGACCACGACCACGACCACGACGACAACCACGACCACCACCACGACCACGACCACGATCACGACCACGACCACAACGACGACGACGACGACGACGACGACGACGACGACGACGACGCCGACGACGACGACGACGACGACCACGACGACGACGACGACGACGACGACGACGACGATGACGATGACAATAACGACGGGAACGAACTTGACAGCGTGATCAGTGACAACCACGACGATACTCCCCGACTGAATCCATGCACTCACGAGTGAGTCGGAGAATAAGATTACAGCTCATCGCCGCGGTAGCCTTAGCCAAGGGTTGGACCAAGAGGATATATCCAACACCGAGGAAAAGCTTTGCGAAACAAGTCCAGCGCGTAAGCAAAGAGATTTTATCGCATGTTTCTTCCTTATTTCAAACGAAAATCTCGTTTTAACGTGCCAATTACATACGAGGCTCCGATTAAACCCCCGGCGTTTTATGCTCGCTTTATCCAGGATGGTCGATCCTCTTTCTCGTCACCGCTCGCTGTCAGGACCACCCGTTGTCCCGCAGCCCTCTTTCTCGCTCCCCTATCTTTTCTTCCTTTCTAACTCTTTTCTTCTCTTCCTCTTTCTTTCTTCGTCCCTTCTTCACCCGTAGATGCCTTTCACGCGTGCTTCACTTCACTGTCACGAGCTGCTCGAGGACCCGGGTCGCGTAACCCGGTCGTCGTCGACGCCCGCCGCCGCCCCGCTCGCAAAATCAGTCCCACCGCGTGTCAGCTTCTCGCCGGGGACCTCCGTGAAGCCGCGTGGCGTAACCGTGGGAAACGTCAGTGTACAATAGCGATAGCGTATCGTCGGGGTATATCGTCGGGCCCGAGCCGACGTCCGACTGACTGGGCGTAGTAGCGTGCGGTTCGCTCGCGGCCGCCTATGTCCGTGTGTATGTCTGTGTGTATGTTTGCGCGTGTGTGCGTATGCGCCGTCGTATAGACGCGGCGCGGCGTCTATATCGCGCGACGCATGGGTCCCCGGTGTCGTTCCGCCTTCTCGAGAATCCTCTCTCTGTCTTTCCCCTTTTTCCCCTCTTGTCTCTTTCTTCCTTACAAATATACGTAAACCTTAATGCACGATATACGCGTACGCGAAAACTCTCCGGTGCCACCCCCGCGCGCGTGTATGACAATTCGTCTCGCTCGTATGCACGGACGTGCGGGCACGTCCCACCGCGACGGATACGCGTGTATATGTATGTGTACGTGTGGTTGCACGCGCGCGCGCGCGTGCGAGAATGTAACGTGCGCCTGTACTTGTGTGCGAAGAGCGACGCGACAAGTAAACGCGCAGCTCGAACGTCATGCACTGACAGCCGAGCTGCGACTGAGAACTGAGAGCCGAGAGCTAAGAGCCGAGCTCCTAGGGGAGCCTCGACGTCGACGGTCGACCGGCTCCCTTCCCGAATGGGCGAATTGCATTCGCCGGCAGTTCGCGCGTGGTCGATCGTCGGCCGGACTAATGCCGGGTTTATAATACGCTCCGAAAATGATGAGAGTCCAATTATTATATATTTTTTTTTCACGATTCAAGTAACCATATCGGGAAATATATATCTATTCATTCACACAAAAGTGTGAATGAATCGAAATTTATTTATTTAGTTTTTCTTTCGTTCGAATGTATGTTGGTGTGTGTGTATATTTTCACAGCACTGTTAAACTTGCAAATTTTACTGAGATAATAGGAATATTTCAATTCTTTTCTCGCAGTATAATATTTTTTATCTAGTTTTATTACTTATTCTTTTTTTACATTATTTACAAATAATATGTAATATCGGAGTAATCATGCATAATCGTCTCAGCAATTTATAAAATTTAAGATCCTTTACCCTCGATATTTTATTGAGAATAGAAAACATTTAAATTTTTTTCTCGCAATATTTTTATCAATCTTTGTTATTTATTCTTTTTACATTATGTACGAAACATATATCGGCGGAGTATCGGAGTAATCATGTGTAATCGCCTCCACAAAATTAACAATAAGATATTTTAAGATATTTCACTCTCGTTGTACATTCTATTTTATGCATCTGAAATGAAATAGGTATAGATCGCAAAAAGAAGAAGTTAAAAACTTTGTAAAAACACAGATAAGAAAAAAAAGGAATTTTTTTTTGGTATAATCTCTCGGAACAGTAAATTCTAACGATAAGTCTAGGTTTTGACATTTTTCATACAGGCGGATCTCTTATCCTACGACCCTCTTATGTTACAAAACCTCTTATCCTACGTTAAAAAAATCCTCTCATGCTACGACCGTGAAAAGGAAATTATATCCCCACTCTCAAATTTTTGTCGTAGGATCAGAGGTTTAAAGGGAAGATTCCGGACCAAAAATGTCGTAGGATAAGAGGTCCGACTGTATTTGTGTGGCAGCACTGCGGCCTCTGAATTATCGGCGCTACTCGTTACTATATATATATATATCTACTATCACAAAGCACGTGAAACGTGAAAGCGAGTGAGTCAGACCAGTCAGACGTCACCGTGCAAGCACATCGTGCGTAAGTACCGCGAACCTTTTGCAATATATGTATATGTGTATATATATATATTATATATATATATATATATATATATATTTGATGCAAGATCGATATGAGTGACAAGGCAACGCTTCCGTGTAAGATGCATTACTTAGATATTTCTATGTTAGTACATTCATTATAATCATATAAACGAGACTATGGTTAGCTCGTGAAACATAACCTATACGTGCCTTTCTCGAATTATACTTTATCGTCGTAACGAGTGTGATAATTATCTGTTCCGTGAATGATGCAACTCTATATTTTAAAAAGTATTTTTCTTTGTACGTTTGCTTCTCCAAATAAAGTAATTCACGTCGCTGAATCGTGATAATTGTCACTTGCAAAGTGGATCGCAAATTTGCATTTAATTCTTCGATTCAGTCTCAAGAGTGTTCAGTGTTCTTTTCGTTTAAATTATTCATTTTCTTTTATTTGCATGGTCCTTGTTAATTTTGGAAAGAAAAATTTCGGAATATATAACATTATTAAGTTAACCTTGAAAGGTGCAAATCTTTCTACCAAAAATACCTTTAGAAAAATCTTAAATCATAAAAAGAACTAAAATAATTTCATATTTATTGACAAGAATAAAAATCATTAAATAATTTATGATATAGAAGTTTATAATAAAAAAAAACTTACAATCAAAAAATTATACTTTTATTTCTACATCTACCACAAAGGAATAAATATAACGCAATAAACTATAATTATATCTGCTTTTAGAGAACATCCGCTTTGTCCTGGTCTGGAAATAACACCCGTGTACTTGAAGAAGAACATTCTTGAAGCCGTTCGACAGTTTTGCGGTGAGGAGGGAGCCAAGAGTCCAATAGACATTTTAAAGTATAATCCTGCAGAGCGCAGATTTATTCTGCGCTGTTCATCTAACGCCTATACGCGGTTACGAGCCTCTCTGACTTTAGCCACCAAGTACGAGAACGAGACGTGCGTTTACACAGTACACCGAGCGTCGCAGAATTTACTGTCTTTCACTGCCGACAGTAGGACGTATAACCACGGAGAAGTAGTCCCGTCCGGTAATTAATCATGCCATTAATTCGCAAGCAAGGCAAGGACACCATTATTTTTGCGTCCAAGGAGGACCATGCGGTACCCAGCAAAGTCAATCTGCCAGATCCAGAACCTAGTCCCGGTCTGCTGCTGCCTAATGGTGAGATCAACTGGAATTGCCCATGCTTAGGAGGTATGGCGACTGGGCCATGCGGATTAGAATTTCGCGAGGCGTTCTCCTGCTTCCATTACTCGACTGCGGATCCAAAGGGTTCTGACTGTCGTAAGGTATTCGAAACAATGCAGGACTGCATGTTGCAGTACCCGGCGCTGTACGATAGTAGAGGCTCGTCGACAGACGACCTGGATGAGGCAGAGTTGGCTGAAGAAGCAGACAAGAAATCGTCGGTTTCCAGTGAAGAAAAGAAGAAAGCAATGGTCGCTAATCAGGACAAAATGTTGGAAGCAACATCCGAAGAAAGAATGAACACTTCGAGTACAAAGCAGGAAGTAGAGCGAGCCAAGACTAATTAAATATCTTACATACGTTTTATACACTTCAAGGTGATACTACAGTGTCTTTTTTCTCTTC
The DNA here is from genome assembly GCF_047496725.1 of Anoplolepis gracilipes. Classification (NCBI taxonomy): domain Eukaryota; kingdom Metazoa; phylum Arthropoda; class Insecta; order Hymenoptera; family Formicidae; genus Anoplolepis; species Anoplolepis gracilipes. The sequence continues at coordinate 12,810,096 of NC_132974.1, forward strand.
TTTTAATGAATATCTGTTTCATTGAGAAAGCATAATATTACCTTGTCGTGTTGTGGTGTCGGTAGTATTTGCAAAACGCGTTTTTATAACGCATAGGTAATGAGACTTAAAAGATGAAAGATCTCGCTAACCTGAACAAAAGTGATGTACGAAATGAATAAGTAAAAAATACGAATAAGTAGAAAATACAAGAAATGTACATTAGTTATTTCTGATATTTCATAATATTATCAGATCAAAACTTAGAGAGGTTAAAAGCACGTTTCTATAGAGTGATTTATGGTAAGTTGGTTTAAATACAACTGTGCAGTCAAGTTGTTCATAGATTTCATGTTCATCTGTTATTAAAAAGATTTTATTCATTCTGTCGCCTATTTTCTTCCTTGCGACTCTTTAAGGCTTGATTGTACTTATTCTTTATTTGTTGCCTTGTTTTATAATAGCAATGATTAATTTTTGACAAATTTCATATTTTCATCGAAAATATGCACTATCAGGAATAAATAATAAATAAAAAATCAAAATCTCTGCATACTACTTGTTTACATGAATCAGAATTATGATACTATTAATCAAAAGTAATTGTATTTATAAAAGAAAAATATATATTCAGTACTGTAAAATTATAAAATTAATATAAGAAATGTTGGAAAATAATTAATAATAATATTAATATTAAATATTAATATTAAATATTGATTAAGTAAAAGACATTATTTTGATTATTAATAATTTTTTTAATTACATATATTCTTTTAAAACAATTTTTGTTAATTTAATTTTATTCATTTATTTTAAAATAGTCTTAATTATTATAAATGCACTGTCTCTAAAAATTTATCTTGCATACTCTTATACGATGTGGCTGTAAAAAATTGCAATTTGAAAAGCTGCATTTCCTACAAAAAAGCATCTTTCGATCCACAATTTAAGCAATTTTACATTCTTCTATCTGTAAACTGACATAGTCGAAATATATTTATCACTCAAATAAAAAAGATTTATCAATCTTGTATCGAGAAGGATTTTATCTGTTTGTGTTAGGAGGTTACACTTTCTATATTTTACTTCTTTCTTCGCTTTTCAAAACACGAATACGTATTAACTTCAGTTAAAATGTGAAAAAGAAAGTATATAAAGATAGCTAAAGGAAAAATGGAGCGTTCGTACTCTTTCCTTCATTTAAACCTCCCGCGCATTCCTCTGCTCGATAGTATCCACGGTACGCCGCCAGATGGCGAAGCTTCATTCGCGGACGCCGCGTGACGTAAATCGTGCTCCTCTCCCACCCCTCTGTTCTCGATTTCGTTTGCGCGACCGTATGTAGTACGCTATCTCAATTCAGCGTCGCGGAAGATCATCAGCGTATCCTATAATAATAGTGCCACCACGTTTGTCAGTAGCTATAGACTGTAACATCAACGATACCGCTACACGTCACGTTTGACACACGCATTATGAATATATTGGTAGTTCTGTGCACTCGCTGAAACTCGACGTTCTCCGTCTTTCGGTTCGCAGTGCAACGCGTTGAACAGTAGTGATACGAGCGCATCGATCCCGATACCGACGCCGAGATAGACAAACAGAGAGAGAGAGAGACATAGATAGAGAAAGGGTGACGGGCAGAGTGCAGTGAGAACGAAGTTTACACGTCGATCGATAAAAAAAAGAACCGGAGCTCTCTTCTTTTCGGAGTGAGAAACGCGCGGGCCGGATACGTTCCTTGGCAGTGACCGAGAGTGTCCCGGTTTTGTGCTGGTGTAACGTCCTTTGGTCATCTTTCTCGTCGTGGCTCATCATGGACACCTATAGGAAGGAGAAGAAGCACAAGGAGAAGAGGAGGTGAGTCTTTATTTCGACCGTATGGATCTGAATCCTCAGCTGGTGTAGTCGTCCGAGTATTTGATTTTATTATCGACAGGTTTGTTTTTTTTTTTTTTTTTTTTTTTTTCAGCCAAATTTGTTGCATTTCTAATTTTCCTTTCTTGTTTTCAAACTTGTAAACACGTATTTATCTTATTCTATTTCGTTCTAGTTTTTTAGCTGAAAAAGAACAAACCTAATATTGATCATAAAATTAGCGAAACTCGAAACAAAGAGAGGCGAAGAGAGAGAAAGAGAGAGAGAGAGAGAGAGAGAGAGAGAGACAACGACGGGCGTGTTTGACGCAATCAGTCCGTTTCTTTGATGTCGGGACCATCATGCTGTCTTTTTTTCTTTATTTCTCTTTCTCTGTCTTGATTCGACGCTCTATCTCGCTCGCACTTCCCCGCGGCTATTATCGCCGTCGCTGTCTAGCGCCACGTGATCTCCTCATCGTGTGTCCTTGTCGCTCTCGTGGGCACTTTAATCAGACCTCCCGCTTTCTCGTTTTCTCCCTCTTTCAATCTTTACATATTTGTTTTTAAATTTTTTTAAACGGAGAAAGGAAATCCTCAAATGTCAATAATATGCCTCATCACTCCATTTTTCTCTATCATTTGATTCTAATCTTCGATTTCTTTTACTTTTTAACACTTGTTTGCTCTTGATTATTTATGATAAAGTTGCTATACTTTTTTATATACGTGGAATTATGAATAATATAATTGAGTAAAACTGATTTGGTTTATATATATATATATATATATATTTATAATATAATTTATTTACGTTTTTTATAGCTGATTTCTACTATGTTCTCTTTATGTTATTTTGTTTGTAAAGTTGAAAGAGAGAGAGAGAGAGAGAGAGAGAGAGAGTAATGTGTATAGTTTATTTTTATTTCTTTATAAATATGAATTAATTAGAACAGAAAAATATAATCGTGTACATGTTTAATGCTACAGGAAAAATTTCTCTCATTTTTTTTATTTCCAATTTTTCTCTCTGACATAACTGTTTCTCACATAACTTGCTGATATGTGTATGCTTTTTATGTCATATAATTATTTTAATCCACAAATGTAAGGCAATGTTTTTTAAACGCTTATAAATATTATCGATAGGATCTTTTTCAATATTTTATACATATAACCCGATTTTCTCTTTTCATTTTTGTTTACACGTTCGTAATTTTAATGTATACGCGATTGTATCGTGCCCATTATACCATTGTTTGCACATTCCAGCAGTTAATTAATATTTTAATATTTCATTATTTGCTATTTTATTACATAATGTAGTAGCATATTAATTTTTTTTTAAATACATCTCGTATTTAGCCTAAATTTATTTGTTAAATGTATGACCATTATCTATTTCGTTAATAATTGGATCTATTAATATACTTTTATCAAAGGTTAAATAGCGGAACATCATGTCGCTATTATGAGACTTCGATCGACATTTTCCGAGAAAAAAGATAAAAACTTCATGTTCATTTCCTCCTATGAGTCAGAAGTAATTTACGGATTTCGTTAACTTATTTAATGTATTATGAATGTGAACACAGACACGTTTCTTTGTTTTAAGAAGAAATATATAAATATTTGTTTAAAACATTTCGATCGCGTGTAATTAAACTTGGAAAATTGAAAGTGTTCTGATATTTATATTTTCAACTGTATGATTTACATAAATTTTTTTTTTCAATGGAAAGAACAATATTTCTTCCTGGTAATACTTTGTAGAATTCTGTAACATAGATTATAACACAGATTCTATAAACAGATTATGAAATGAGGTCAGTCATATCATTATAATTATTGTTGCTATAAAAAAAAATTCGCCTGGACAACGCTGCTCGTAAACATTTTCGAGAAGTTAACTTTTTTTTTATCGCGCGGATAGCTGCGTCCATGACTGCGCTAATTTTCGTATAATTAAGCCTAGAGCGACCTAACACTTATTCGTAACTTGTCTCTATCTACACTGGTCTATTTCATAAGAACGTAGAATGGAAAATTCTACGGTTATATCAACAGTTTAAAGTCCAGATTCTAACGCCGACTTATGTTTTTTTTTATATGTACTAAAATATGCTATGCATTTTTTCTTAATATATGCGTGCACGTTATTATTTAATGAACTCTAAAAAATTAAAACGAACAATATCTTTGCCGATGAAAATGTCTGACTATATACCGATGCATAACACATTACATGTAAACTACATAGTTTATTTGCAATTGTTAACAATCATTAAAGATTATGTGATTTCAATCAAACATTTTTTAAGTAGAAAGAGAAAACTTCAATTCATTTGTTTTTATAAGTCAGAAATAATTTACCGATTTCGTTAACCTGTTGAATGTAAATTTGACGAATAAATTTGAATAAATTTTTCAAAGTCATAATAAATTCATGGAAAATATCCCAGGCTGTTATTATATCATGATTTTGTGATTATTATCAAATATGAACAAAACATTTGTTTTATACAAAAAATATTGGATGATTTAGGAACATTTGTAGAAAAACAGTCCCTCGAGAAAGCTTTTATCAAGCAAAAAATTCCCCTCGTAAGGTGTAAGCGTCCGTCGCGCGACACGTGCAAAAATAACCATTCTGCTCGAAAATTACGAGGAAATCATGACCGGGGTCACATGATAACCATCAGGGAACTAGCAAGATCAGCGAAAATTGTCACGTTCGCCTGTATTAATAGTGCGTTTTAAGTGGAAGAAAATATCTGGGTGGTTTACGTGTAAACTTATCGCAGACGAGTTCCCAAAGTATAATAATAGCGACACCGGGTGATCATCATTTGACCCCCATTCACGGACTTTCCGTCACGTAGCCTCTAAAATCCAAGAAACAGATCTTTTATTGCAACATTAATTGATAATATATAATAAAAAAAGAGAGAGAAAGTTTTTTTCTGCTTATGAAATCTTTCGTCCATGTCTTGGACTTTCCCTTGCGTACGTAAGGCGCACGAATATATTTTGTGACACCGCTTATAGAATACGTAATTTTACAGTGTAAACTGCGATAGTAGAACGTTCCATTTTTTGTAGAATTTGAATTTGATTTTTCAGAGCATTGAAACGACAATTAATTAAGTTATCAAATATTGAAGAGTAAAAATTCTCGATAATTTAAATCTCAGCAATTTGAATACATATATGTATTATATATGATTGAATTTTTTAAATTAAATCTTTTAATTTTTGAGTTTACTTTTAAATCTATTGAATAATAATGTAACATAATTAATATAATTAATTTAAATATTAAATATTAATATAACATAATGATATAAATATATTATTAAACTCATTATAAAACATTTTTATTTATTTCTCAGTCAATGAGATATTTTTGTTTAGTTGATTTTAATCGAAATTTATCATAGTGAAATAAATCAGCTTAAGAAATTAATAGAGCAAAATTAATATTAAAAATGTAATCTATATGTTTTTCATTAATCCAACACAATCTAACTATCTCATATACCAACAAAGAAACTACAATATATCTCATCGAGCGATCGACAATGAGGCAATAAATAAAAGAGGGAAGCACAGATTACTATGTCAATTAAAGCGTCTACTGTGACAGTTATTTCTCTATATAAATGATAAGCGGGGGGAACGAGCTCTCTCCGCTGCGGGCTAGATATTTTGCTGGCACGTATGTGTGTCTACAGGGTGTTCCATTTCTAGTGGATTCTATCAGCATTATTTGTCAAAAAGTCAGATTTTCTCGAGGTTGACCTTTCCTCGACAAAAAAAAACGGAGAGATAATCGTAGTTTTTTCGAATAATTAGCGAGGCAAGATAAAGAGAGACTTTCTAATCTTGTTGATCATTGCAATTAATCTTAAGTGGGATTTATATACTTTAGTGGGATTTCATTTTTTATTTACTCTTACAGATATAACTAATTTTTTATTATTGTGAAAAGTGCATATGATAATTTCCCTTTACATTTTCCCTAATGAAGAAGCGGTTCTCTTCTCCAAACCGGTTGGTCAAGGACTTTTATTATTATTATTATTATTATTATTATTATTATTATTATTATTATTATTATTATTATTATTATTATTATTATTATTATTATTATTATTATTATTAAATACGATGCGCTAAATATGGAACACTCTATATACTTCGATGATTATATAGCGTGTATTCACGACAGACAGCGGCCTTCTGGAAAATTTTCTTCTCTGATTAATTACATGTATATACATTAAAAATAAATCTCTTACAAAACTTGTTAGGTTTAATCTGCAAGTAAATATCTCGAAAAGTTTTTAGAATTAATAATTAATCTCTAGCAAATTTACTTCGTCTATAAAAGTATTAATATAAAAAAATTTAGAAGCTTGATTTGGCAGATGTTTTATGATATTTATACCTTTTATTGTCAAAATAAAAAGTCTGAATAAAAATGGAAATTTAATATATAGATAATTTTTTCTTCTTTATTTATGCTGAGTATTTATTTATTTATTTATTTCAACTACAAATATTTTAATGCATGTTAATCATTACGAGTTAGTCGTGAAAGTAAAATAATTATAATAAATGAATAATACAAACATATTAGAGTTTCTGTTAATTATTTTGTCCGTTTTCTTTGATAAATAGAATCCACTATTTTTTATCAGGATTTTATTAAATGTAATGTTAATAGATAGTATTGTTTGTAACCAAAAGATTAAAAATGATGGATAAATAAATAAAAAATGCGCACCGTTGAATTCAAATAGAAGATAATTACGGTTTGAAAAACGCAGCGTTATTCTATAAAAGTCCAGAGAAACCATATTACTTTCTGTAGCTGCGTTTCACGCATATGCGCACATTTTATATAGTATACGTAACATATACTATTGATGAATATAATGCGTGAAACGGAACGCAGCTTGTAAGAATGAGTTTACTATCCTTTAAATGTTCCGGTCTTGCCTTTTCAAATTGATACTATTGTGTTTACATCGCTGTCATCCGGAAATGTTACAAGTTATCATATAAATTTTATATTAAATATATTTAAATATTTATATCAAAAACTCGTAAAGATTCTATGAAACATTTGTTACAAGTAAAATAATTCAATCGATTGCGACGATTGTTTACGGAATAATTTTCATCCCGGTAGCATTTCCATTTACGTAATTGCATTATATGAGGATTACGTGAGCGACTCGCGAAAAGGTACATTACTCGCGATTGCGCCCGTCGATGCAGATTATGCGAGTAACTTGCTCGTTACGGCGAAAAAACGCCGTAGATATTTAAACGGTTGCGGCCGCACGATCTGTTACATCGCACAAAGGTTCTGTTGTTTTTCTCTTCGCGCGCGATGCTCGTCGAGAATCGCGTTATCTTCCGTGATAGGAACGCTCGCGATTATGGCCGATCACCAGGCATTCAAATTACCGGAAAGTCATTAGACACGCGATCACGCAAAGTGGCCTATATATTTTACTGCGCTTATAAAAGATAAAATAATATAAACTCTCTCAGCGTTATAATTTATTTATGTTTAAAATTATTTTTTAATTTGAAATTTGTGGATTTTTTTAGCTTATTAGTATGTGTAAGTATGCAATTAGAATATATTAGAATATGAAAGAATATCAAAAAAGAATTCTAATTATATGTTTTTGATTTTTGTAATTTGTTATTTTTCTGAAAATAATTGTAAACTTTATATAGTCGCACGCCTGGATAAATCATTTATTTCTGGTTCTTTATATTCGTGCGGTTTAATCGCAAAAATAAGGATGTACTGCATAATGCAAATGTATGTTAATTGCCTTGTTTTTTTTATCGGTATCTTTCAATGCGAATAATACATCACTATCTTCTGTAAATTTGACTGCCTTTATTTTGAATTTCTATAGTACTTTTTAAGAATTTTTTACAAATTATTTTTTCTTTTATTTTGCAAAAAATGTTAATACTAATAAATATAAATAATCTTAATTGTTATATACTACTACTTATAAAAGATGTACAATTATATATCATATATATAATTGTACAATTATATATCATATATATAATTATTTTAATAATGATATTCTTAGAAAAGATAAGGCTTTTATATCTGATGTGAAATTAGAAAACAATATTTTTTTTGTGATACATAATAACTAGTAATATATAATCATTATGACTGTTTACATATGTATTAATATTTTTTACATTATAAAAAAAATAATTTATCCTAAAAAAATGCTATTATGTATATGATTATTTTAATAATGATATTCTTAGAAAAGACAAGTTTGTATATCTGAGATTAGAAAATAATATTTTTTTGTCATACACAATAACTAATAATATATAACAATTACGATTGTTTACATATCATATGTATTGATATTTTATGCAACATAAAAGAAAAAAATAATTTGTAAAAAATTCTTATAAAAATATAAAAACAATAAAAGCAATCGAATTTACAGAAGATAGTGATATATTTTCCGCATTGAAAGATACTAAGAAAAGAAAACAAAATAAAACCACGCAATTAATATACGTTCACATTATGTAGTACGTCGTTTTATATATATTTTTCATATATATGCACATATATTTATAATTTTGATATATATATATCAGCATTTTAAGTTAATTGGAGAGTGTTGGATATAGATAAGATAATCGAATTAAAGGGAAAAAATAAATATACATAACAATTTTTATCTTTCTTTATATATTTAACTTGTGCAGTCAAACTAGCGCTTGATTTTTTTTACATAAAAAAGTTATAAAAATCGGAATCTGCACTATTAGAAATCCATATGCCTAAATAAGAAAACTGATATTTGCCTAAAACTTTGAAAGTTCGTGCCAGGTCATTTTATTATTGTACCACCGCGCGCCGATGATAGAGTATCGTTATCGACGTTCTAGATAACGATCAAGCTGAACGTCCAACAGGAGCATTACTACCAATCTTTAGTATTACGCGAGCCGTGCAGGTCGATCAAAAGTGGATTGAAGAGAGTATGCGAGAAAGTGGAGATGATGATTATGCCCTAGTTTGAGTTGTTCACGAATTTGTGATTCGGTAAATCAAATTAGTGACACGCGATTGACCTCATTGATGATTCAACTTTTGATTTTGAGCCTTGTTAAGATAAAGAAGAAAAAAAAGTCGATCGAGAGATATTAAATTAAAAGTAAAATAAAACAAGATAAGAGATAATAAAAAAATTCTTTACTGTTGTTTGTTTCGGAAAAATTTGAGACGGTTCGAAAAAATTGAAAAGAGTAGGACAAATGAAGAAAAGTGAAAAAGGTGATAATTTTCTTTTATCAAACTGAAACGACCAAACACGAAGAGGATAGATTTTCACGGAACAAAGGGTGCAAGGAGAAAGGAGAAGGCAGGTTAGAAGGAGTAAATAGGATCCAAGGGGTGAGTTTTGTTTTTCCGCCAAGTCAATTGGAATTTTAATTAACATGGAATATATGTGTATCGAGTTTAAAGAAAGGCGAGTCTTTATGAAAAACCAGAGGCAGATATAAAATAAATAAATAAAAAAAGGAAGAATACAGGCAGATATAGAAAGAAGAGATTGACACTTAATTGTTCTATTTATAAAGAGACATTAGAAACGAGGTCTTGTTTTTCTCCTTTCCGCCTTCGCTCTTGCCGTAGTAAAATTCCCAACAGTCCGTTGATCACGTGGACCACACATGATCAAGATAAGCTCTTGGCGACAAAAAATGAGAAAACAGAGTCTAAAGTGAGAAAGAGAGAAAGAGAAAAAAATTTCATAATAAATTGATATTAGCTAAAAGTGATATGAGAATATTGGAAATTTATTATCATATGAACTAATAGTGGACTAACTATTAGTGAATGATAAAAGTAATTTTTTAGCGACAAAATTTTTTTATCCAAGAAACGAAGGAAAGCGAGTACAAAGAAAAAAATAAGAAGCCAACAGGGATTGAAAACAATTGACACCGAAATTAGCATAATCAAAGTACAAAGTGAAAAGCTCTTGATAATTATATATGGATTAATCAGGAATGAGATAGATTTTCAATAAAGAAAAAGTACAATAGATAAAGGAAAGAAAGAAAAACAGGGTGAAATTTAATGAAAGCTGCTGAAGGTAAATAAAATTAGTTTTAAAGGCAAGCAAAGAAGCAACGCTAAGCAAAAAGGCTAATTTTAAGAATAAAAAATAACTGCGATCAAAATTTAATTATAATTAGAACGAGACTCCGCTTAATCAAGAACGAACACAAGCATTCTCAAGAATGATAAAGGAGTGAAGAGAGCAAGAAAAAGAAAGAAGAAAAGAAAAAAGAAACGCTCTAAAGGCAAAGAAAATTAGATAGATTTTATTAATTAGAAGTGGTGACGTTGGCTAAAATCGAACAGGAGCGATGAACGCGCGTTTGTATTGCTTACAATTAGCAGCGGAAGAAGGAGAGGAAGAAGGTGGCGGAGCAGAAACGAGGCAAAAGGAAGAAGGCGTCATCCTCGGCGACGATCCGCACAACCCTGTCTGGATCAACAGAGCATCGGGTTACGACACCGATCTTGACGAGCGTCACGCGAGGAGACGAGACGAGATCAATTTTCCATCGCACGGATCATCATCGTCGCGGTCTTACGGTCCAGCGGTCGTGCCCGGGAATATGGATACCTTGCGCGACAATATTTACGCCGCACCGTCCTCCAATATGACGTCACGCGTCGGCGACAGATCGCGGACTTACGATTTTATCGGGTCGGCATCTTGCACGGCGACGAGATGCGCCACGTATGCGCCGGATGCTAACTGCAACGTGGCGTGCAGTGCTGTACCGGCGACAATATGCAATATTGCATCGACGACGTGCAACGTCGCGAGTGGTGATCCGATGGCGACGACATTGCAGAGCAATGACAGCGGTCACCTGGCTGGCCCCCGACAATCGGAAAATATGACCGTCCCGAGGAGCTGCCAATCGAGACCGATCGACGTCGAGGATCTCGCGATGTACTTCGACCTGTGCAAACCGCCCTCGACGGCAATCTACTCGAAGAAACCGAGACAGAGCGCACGGATAGATCAGCCCCGGCAGGAGAATGATTGTCGTTATTTAGATTTTTGTAATTTACGCCCTTGCCTAGCTCCAGGATCCAGCGATTCAGCTGCCGCTAACGATCTAGCATGCGATACGGGGAATCTGGCGTATCGCGATTTAGGCTTCGACGATCCGCGATTTTGCTATCTGGGATCTAACGTTTCGAGACCCAACGATCCACGATTCCGCGATGCAGGATATGCTGATCCGCGGCGATTTTACGATAATGTACCGCTCGCGTACGATGCGAGACTGCGCGAAATGGGGCGAAACGATCTGGGACGGAGCGATGATGCAAAGTGGCCGGGTGATTGGCTCTGTAACGACTGTCCGGAACTGTTCAATTTCTGTAACGAAGAACGGTGGTTGCGGTGCCCGGCGAGCGATCGCTGCCCCCTTTACACTGACATCTCGTACGCACATGGTACCCCCGCCGTCCTGCCGTGTTTGCACGAGAACCTGCACGCCGGTTACAGCGATAATTGGCATTACGATTACGTGGAAGACGAGCAGCTTGTCGAGGATTATTTGTAAGTCGGCGATCATTGTAATGCCTGTCGTTTTGTTATTTCATATAATTAAATGCCACGACAGGCTAATAATATCATAAGAAGTGAACGGTGATTTTTTTGGAATTTAATGTGTTAATTATTTTTTTTAAGATGCTGTTCTAGGATTGGCTTTTTAAATAAATTTATCTTTTTAATTAAAAAAGAAAAATTTCTTAAATTTAATTTAAAATTTAATTCTACCTAAAATTTTAATGATTATGATATATATTTAATTTTTAATTATTTATATTAAAATGATTAAAATTTAATCTTGTTAAATTTTCAATCAACAATTTTTTTTTTGAATTTTAAATCACTTTCTTTATCTAAACTTATTATAAATAATATATAATATTAATTTTTATATTTAGAATTGTAAAACAAAAACAAAGCGTATTGTTGTTCCGTATTAATTTTCCGCATTGTTTAATCACATTGGACGTATCGATGGATCAGTTTGGCTTCGATTAACAGATCGCTGTAGGAGGAAAGCAGACGGGAAAAAATGTGACGAGATCGATTTCGAAAGACATATCGTTCGAAGGTCGACCCGCCGTGCACGATGATAACGCCTCGCTTCGCGATAACGCCGACGTTTTCCGTTTCGATCGAGGACCGAAAAAGATGCACTGTGTCTGAGTTACCAGGTGGCGACAACAATAGCAATTAAATGCACTTGTTAACCTTAATTACTCACGCATTTTTCGCGAACGCAATCTCTTCCTTCATTTTCTCTTGGACTTTTATATCTGAAACGTTATCTGTGACAGATATTCACATTTTTGTTTTAAAGAAACTGTTTCTATTGTTATCTATACTTAAATTAGAAAGAAGGAAATGAGAGAGAAAATAAAGTCTATGTAATTTATCAAGATTATTCGAAAAATTATCTATTGATTAATTTATTTTACTAAAAAAATATATAAATATAAATATATTTTTACTAAATTGATATTTAATTAATAATATTTTTGCTAAAAAAATATAAAACATAAAAATAAGATTGTAAGAAATTTTCAATAGATTAGAGGTAACTCAAGTTTGATTGATACCGAACTAAACATTATTTTTATTAAATATACCTAATTATTTAATATTACATTATCTTTATTAAGTATACCTGATTATACACGCCTATTCGCGCTTAGTAACTGCAAATTTGCACTGCAAATCGAGCGGCGTCCAAAGCATTGTAGTACATGATTAATTACGTTCTCGTGTAATCATAAAATGTAATATTGTGCCAAGTGAGCAACGATGACCTTCTAGAATCGGGGAATAAGATCGTTTATCGTACATGATAGTACACTCGACGTGACACTTTGCACTTGCTCACGAGACACTTCAAGTTGTATGTTTGCGAAAAGAAATCTAATAGATAATTAAGAGGGTCTCGTTCACCTCACAGGTGATTTATTCTATGTTAAATAAAAATTGAACACAAATTTTCTATAAGATGTCTGGTAATTGGTGAAAAACCTGTTAATGCAGATTCCATTGAGATCATTTGGAGTCGATTTTTCCTCAGCGAAAATATCGAGAGACGTCATCATTTTTTGCAAGTTTCCAATTTTTATCATTATATATCTCTATAATTAAGCCTTAAATTAAAATTCTATTACAGTAAACTCTATCTGAAATTAAATGAAGAATGTAGTTTTGGTAAGTTTTTAACTTCAAAGAGTTTAGTTTACGAAAAGCGCCTTTTTTTCAATCGCTTATAACTTCGAAATTATTAATACCTCGACATTTTTGCTGAGGAAAAATTGTTTCCAAATAACATTGTCTCAAGAATCTGCCAATAGCAGGTTTTTCACCAATTACCGGACACTTTGTATAAATAAAAAGAGTACATACGCAGATATACTTCTGTGATTATATGGATATATTTTTTAATTATTATTATATTTGCTTATTTTTTAAATTATGAAAATTTCTTTTTCAAGCATACTTTAAAAAAAATTTTTTTGTTCACATTTAAAATTTTCTTTAGTTTAAATTAATAAAAAAAAGAAATAATTTTCTCAAAATATGCTTTCTCTCAATAATTTACAGTTTATTTTCCAAAATTTATTTTTTTTAATATCCATTAATATTTAGAAATTTCTTTTCACCAATTACCGGACACTTTGTATAAATAAAAAGAGTACATACGCAGTTATACTTCTGTGATTATATGGATATATTTTTTAATTATTATTATATTTACTTATTGTTTAAATTATAAAAATTTCTTTTTTAAGCATAGTTTAAGAAAAAAATTTTTTGCTCACATTTAAAATTTTCTTTAATTTAAATTAATAAAAAAAAAATAAATAATTTTCTCAAAATATGCTTTCTCTCAATAATTTACAGTTTACTTTCCAAAACTTATTTTTTTTTAATATCCATTAATATTTAGAAATTTCTGATTCTGTGAAAATGATATTGGATAAAGTAATTTACTTCGTAGATGATAAACACATTTGAAAACACGATGGAAATTGTTGTTGTAGAAGTAACGAAAAGAGGAAGGAGAGGTCCCGCGATGCAGCGCGCTGCAGACGTAGCAAGGAGAGCAACATCTTTACCGATCTCGCGACCGCGCTTCCGGTTGCACGGGAACAGGCGGAGCACTTAGATAAGGCCAGCGTGATGAGGTTGGCGATTGCTTATCTGAAAGTCCGGTCCGTTGTGGACTCGAGTGAGTATAAATATCTGAATATTTCTCCTCATTATTCGTTTCGGAAAATGATGTAAAAAAAAACAGATAAAGATATTTATCGTAAAAGAATTTTTACATATCTTCAAGTACAAGCACTTTAAAAGTATATTCAATGTGGATTCTTTATTTTCTTATCATTTGAGAATAAATTGATACTGTAAAGATAGCTGTTTAGAGCAGTTAAAACTGTAGAAAGTATGGTTATAAGCTAGAAGAACATACGATTTAAAATATATTTTAAAAGTATACGCTTGCAGGTATACGTTATTCAGAGATATAATTTTAAGATATTTAAAGAATTGATTTTATTATTATTTTTTTAAATATATATTTACTATGATTATGTGTAAAACTATTTGATTCGTCAAGTCAAGGATTTTCGAGTATAAATATTTTCAAAATACAGAATCTAATATCTGTAAAATTTTACAAATTTTTATCTTTAAAAAATTTTGAGATTAAATGAAAGACACAAGCATACTGACTAAATTATCAATTCTTATCTTAACGCAAGTTCCAGCCTCGTTAAAGTCCGAGTCGTCTCCAAAGATGGATGAACTATTTCCTCAAGCTCTCAATGGCTTTATGCTAGTACTCTCCAGTGACGGCAATATGATCTATCTATCGGAAAATGTCAGCGATTATCTCGGAGTGTCACAAGTACGTCAAACAAATCTAAAAAAACCATGATTATTCTAATTTTTAGAAACAAACTGTAAAACATAATATATAATATATAAGGTGATAAAATAACAAAACTTTTGCTTGCTGTACATAATTTTATAATTTTTATGCTTTTAATAATTAAATATATAAATTACGCGCTAAAAGAAATAAGTTTTCAAATTTTTTACATACGAGAAATATATGGGAAATGCATCGTAATAATTAGCTTCTTAAAAATAAAGCCAAATTTATAAAAAAAAATTTAAATTAAATATGTAGAATACAGTATACAGCTGTAATTGTGTTATATTAGCTACTAATAATGTAATTAATGTAATGTAAAGATGTTATAAGCTTTGTAAAGTTTTTTTTAACTTTTTGCCAAAATCTAGGATTAGAAGGAATAAAGCTAAACGAAAGATCTCTATATATATATATATATATATATATATATATATGTGCCTTTGGCGGTTCTGTATTTTGCGTAGATGGACATGATGGGACAGAGCGTGTATGAATACAGCCATCCCTGCGACCATGATGAATTACGCGAATGGCTCTCCTTAAAACCGGCAGATAAGGATGAGAAACGTGCCTGCAGTTTCTTCCTACGACTCAAGTGCACCCTTACCAGCAAGGGCAGGAAGGTCAATTTAAAGAGCGCCTCGTATAAGGTAAGTCCTTTATCCATATTAATAGTTTTAATATGATTTTACATAATGTGTACTTATAAAACTGATATTTTATTAGATTTTTAATGAATATAAAAAAAGAGACAATTTTATATATTTATTAAAATTTAAATTAGTAAAATAATGAATAATTTCATTACTTTAACGATATTTAAATGTTATAATTAATACAAATACAAATATTTCTGATTTTTATATTTTTTATAAACGTATAAATGAGATATCTGAAAAAGCATGCATTAAACAATATGCTTTTGTAATTCATTCTCTCATTACAATGCATATCTGCTGTACAATGAATTCATTACTTTTAATTACTTAATTTTGACTTTACAACTTCAAAGAATGACATATATAGTATATTCGTGATTTCTATGAAATATTTATAGGTGATTCACTGCACTGGCAAATTAACAAATATCCGCGACTCGAATTCGAACTCCATGGAGGTTGATAACGAGGAGCGAGAGAAGGAGGACGAGCTCGTGGAACAAGACACTGGGGCGTCCCTAGTGCTCGTAGGCAGTCCCATACCCCATCCCAGTAACATTGAAATACCTTTGGGACGCCATACCTTTCTGTCGAAGCACAATCTCAACATGAAATTCACCTACGCTGACGAGAAGTATGTGATGGAAATATTTGTTTTATTTATGTTTTCAGGCGTTTCTATATTCTTATTGACAATCCGATGTTCTTGCTAAAAAATTCAGTTTCTACTGATATATGATATTATAGTTAATTTTCAATAAACGCAAGTCATTTCGAATATTTGACTTGTTACTTTGATCGTTTGATTAATCATTGAAATTTGCATAATGTTAGTACAAGATCGATTGAAATACTTTATTAATCTTATCGTTATTCGATAAATTTTATCGTACATAAGATTCGAATGTTGATTTCCTTATGACGCGTTGTATTATAAATATATACGTAATATTTTGAAAACATTATGAAATAAATTTTTATTATTGAACATTTTGCGTTGTATTATTGGAAGTATTTTTTGTCGCAATCAGGTTGGCTGAATATCTGGGCTGGGATAGCGAAGAACTGATGGGTCGATCGGTCTTCGAATTTTACCACGCACTCGACAATCTGGCGCTAGACAAGTGTTTTAAGTGCCGTAAGTATTATTTCTCCAATTAATTTTATACTTATTAATCACTTACAATTAGTAAAATTCGAAAACGTAAATATATTTGAAAATTTATTTTTTGAATAATTTTTGTACAATTTATTATAATTATTAATCATATTCTCTTTGCATAAATTGCCATTCTCGCTATAATATATTTCCGTGGAATAAAATATATTAATTACTCTTGTGACTTTACCATTTAATTAAATAAATAGATTTTAAAATTCTTAAAAGAGTTACCTTTATATCCTATAATTTCCATATTTTTATGTTTCTATTTTTCTTGTGTATAAATTATACAAATTAAAGCATAAAACTAAATGATCGTTAAATGACAGTTTATACAACGATTGTCACTCGATCGGCATTCATTTTTTTTTTTTTTTTTTTTTATCTAATGGTCTTTCCCAAGATATTATTCGCTATGTGAGCTAACACCGTGATGGCCATCGAAAGTAAAGAGATACAAAAAGCGTGCATTAGAAGGGGATTTTGCAAGGGGAGGGTGAGAGGAGAAGCGGACTATTACGACGTAGAGTAGATCGACCTGGGTGAATGACACCGTAGAGGAATAAGGTTTCAAGGACGATTGTATCTCTCTTATCGCGGCGCTATTCGAGAAGACCCTTTTTATAGTCTCCTAGGGTAGCAAACGATAACGCGCGGCTAACGTTATCGGCTACCAGTTATGCAATTGCTATCACTAGACATATTTTATTTACAGGCCACATATATGCGCACGCGCGTGCTGCGCGATCGCCTTTATCGCACTAGTTTCGGTAATTGAGTCGTAAAATTGCAGGTAGATATATAATGGAAAAATGACACATGGTAACAAAGTGCGAAGTCATAAAAAACGTCTCGGAAAATATTTATCGACAATTTTATACTTTGCTGTAGAAAAAGAGAAAAGGAAGAAGAAAAGTGTTGTAATATATTGAGCGATTGCACAATAAAAGTATAACAATGTTGCAATTATAATTGTTAAAAGAATTTAAGAAATAATTACTTTAACAAGTAATTCTAACTCACATTTAATCGTCAAAATACATTTAAATATTGTTAAGTAAATAAATTAGAAATTGAAATGAAAAAACAGAGATAAATCTTTTCTAAATAAAACAACAAAATTTTTTTAATCGATGAATCCGATATTGGTAGAGCGACACCCTGTATATACATACTCATATACAAAACGCGCACACGTACACGTTTTATAGGCATATACTCCCGAGAGTATTTGTCGGTTGCTCGTTATACTGGAGAATGTACGGATCGTAAAGGACGATTTAGCCGGCCGCTTTAGGAGCTTTGCGTGTTCCGGCAATTCGCGACGTCGAGGATTCTCCCTCTTCAACATCAACCAACTTCGGCTTCCCGACCGAATCAGCCTCGCACTAATCCCGCCCTGGTTACGTTTTATGCGAACGAAGGGATGCGAAGATATATTTTCATCCGCCTTCTCCTCTCCTTCTTCCCCAGAAGCAACGAGAGAATGTGTTTCTCGAAGGAACTATCCTTGAGCAACGGAATTGATCTTATGATGGGACTCGAAATCACAATAAAATATCTGATTTATGTTTTTCGTGTTCTTTAACTTTCTTGTAAAATTAGAAGCGCTTTTATTTTCTTTTATTTTGACCTAAACAGCGATTTTTCTACTGATTGTGAGCCAAAACAGTAATTTAAATTGCATTTACATATTTATCAATAACTTCTTCATCAATAATTTCTTTCTGTTATTATGTAATAATCAGATCATTAATTATTGTTGAGTAATAAGTTGTAATAATGAAAATATTGAAAAATCATAAAAAAATTAAATAATATTCTACATTCTAATAATATTTCTTTTTTGAATAATATTTGTCAAATTGCAACTTTTATGTATTATTTACAACATTAATTTAATAATATTTCAGTATGTTTGGGTTTCAAATAATGTTTAATAATCTCCGCAAGTATAATTTAGGACCTACTCGATATCTTTTTATAATAAAATTCAAAGTTTTGTTCTGCGAAAAAGGAAAAATTATTTATGCAATAAAAATGCCTTTTCGATTGTTCTGAATGTTGCTCGCAGCAATTTTATGCCGATCGATGGAGTTTGCAATCCTACGCTGCACCTTTCGTCATCCGAAACGCGCGCGACGCTGCTATAAAACGGCGCGAATGCTCTCGCTTGCTCCGAGTCCTGAAACGATCGTACTCTCATCATCATCATTGCTCATTGTTTCAGTGTTCAGCAAGGGTCAGTGCGAGACTGTGGCGTACAGATTCCTCGGCAAACGGGGCGGCTACGCCTGGGTTATCACTCAAGCCACCCTGATCCACTGTTCGAAGCAGCAGAAGCCGATCTCCGTTGTCTGTGTCAACTACATTCTAAGGTAGGATTTGTCACCTGTCAATCCTTTTAATGCTAGTTCTCTTCCACAATATCGGAGTGCCTTCGAGCCTGCTTTTATCGTTTCTCGCATGAAATATGTTGCCATTTATATTTTTAATTTCGCGAAATCATAAACGGGAAATATCTTTGTTAATTAAATTATATATATATATGTCTCGGCTTGACTCAATTCTGGATGGATATTGCGTTATGATTGAGTCACCGAGTGTGTATTTTTAAATTATACCAAGTGGCTTAGGTTTCTCGAAAATTTAATTAATTTTGAGTGATTTAAAATTGCTACTTTTCAATAATATTTTCTTTTATTGATATTTGCAAAATTTTGTTAGATTTTCAACTATTTTTTTAAATTTAAAGTATATTTTATGCGCGAAAATTTAATATAATTTTTTAAATAAATATAATTTACATCTAACTGTTGCGTCATCAGATAACATTCCTTTCTATTGAAAAGGAGATTAAGAAATTAGCATGGAAGTGAGTAGCGAAATCATTTCCGCACAGCTGAGACTTATGATGAGATTACATCATACGCAACAGTAGATGCACAAGATTCGTGTTTTTTGATAGAATATCCTCATTCGTTAATTTCGCGATATTACTGCATAAAAAATAAATTTCTATTATCAATTATCGCGTTCTTCAGCGTCTGTTTGATTCTGACAATTCTTTCGTGTAATTATTAAATTGATTAAAAATTTTTAAAAATATCGATTAAAAGTATTATGCATTTATTTATTGATTTTATATTTCAAAAGAAGATACATTAATTCTTTTTTTCGTATATTTTTTCGGCGATAAAAATTCATATTTTTATTTTCTTATCATTATTTGTAATATTCATAGAAAATTATAGTATACCGTAAAATTGTCATGAAAATAAGTTAGATGTAGTTAAAAACAACCTTATTCGGCAACAATAGTTATATACAATGTTAATTATCGTAATAAATATATATTAATAATTTCGTAAAAAATTTAAATAAATTGGTCAAGTTTTTTAATTTTAAATTAATATATGATGCGACGGTAGACGCAAGTTTCACGCTAATATCAACGCTTGTTGATTTCGCGATCGTTTGTTTGATTAGCCGGACATATAAATTATTACTCACTACTACTGCGGACACGATACTTACTGTTATTTCCGGCAAACGTTGCAAAAGAGTAGTCACGCAAGGTAAGTGCACCCTTGATTTTTCTCTCGGCGCATTTTTAATTCTTGATTGGACGTTTAAGAGACATAAATAAAACTATTTAGAAAATAATAAAATTTATTGTCAAAAAAGAGAATGCATATATATTTATTTATTTAATTACATGATTCTTATCATTACTCATTTTTAATATATCAATAGATTATAGATAAATTATGTAGAATTAATATTATTTATTTATTTATAAAAAATAACTTTTGTCGATGTCTGATATTTTATTTTGGAAATGAAGTTTATTAATTATAATTAGGTTTCAATAAATTTCCATAAAAATATAGCGTATATTTAGTAAGTATTACACAAATAAAAATTTAAATATCTCTTTTTAATATAAAAAAATATTTTTATCCTTATATAATGTTTTAAGTTTTATATGAAAGAATTAGCTTTATAAAAATTTTACAAAACAGACATGGTAAGAACATGTGTGTCGTTTGAAAAATTGATTTTATTTTGACAGTTCTAAAATTTACTTTAGAGAACCTCTTTCTTGTTTTAATCTTTTATTTTTATGGACTTTCAATTTTTTTCTGCTTATTGCATTCTATCTCGAATTGCTGCACCACTCAAGGCTTAAATTTGCGCGAGGAGACAGCCGGAGATCTACTTTTTTGTTTTCATTCTTTTTCCTTTTTTAACAAACTGGCTTTTTCCTCACCTTTTTGTGCTTTTCGCATGTCTCTGTCGAAGGTACTCCGAATAAACGCGGCTGTCAGCACTGCTACTTTTACGAGCCGAGCGAGATTGTCTCTCGGATATTATATGTGTTTCTTTATTTCCGAAAAAATTTTGTAACAATTATGTCACTTTTTTTTTTACTAAACTAGCGGTTATATAAAACAGCGTAAAATATAAAATACGTAATAAAAATACTTATGAATCATCGTGAAATCACGATTTACATTACGATATATCTTTTTAATGTTAAATTTTATATTATAAAATAATTTGAGATTTATTGATTAAAATAGTTGATACGTAATAAAACAGTGAGATTATAAAAAAATTATAAAAAAACAAAAACACTACTTTTCTCTCTCTCTCTCTCTCTCTCTCTCTCTCTCTCTTTTTCTGGCATCGAGAAACGAAATAAAGAAAAAAAGAGAGAAAATAGTCGAAAATATTTTATCGCAAAAATTACGAAACGCCATCCTTTTCCATCTGAATTCGTCGACAATGTTGTACCCCGCTGGCCCGAAAGCGGAACTTGCATTACTGGAAGAACAAATAAAACGAGTTTTGCCCTTCCTTATTCTCCCCCTCTCCCTGTACTGCGAATGTTACCCTCTTTGGATTCTCGCGGTTCCGTAATACGCACCGAATCCGGAAAGCCGCTCCCTCTAGAAGAGAAGAGAAAATGAGGAGAGTATCGTGGCCGATATAAAACATCCCCTTTCTCTGCTTGGTCCCGTCGGGGCGGCGGTCCTACTCGCCGGTGGCTGAAAGGTGGTTGGCAGATCCCGGGTTGATTCCCCGTCTCCCCGATTCCCCGTCCGGTTTCCCGCTGTTCTCCCGAATGTTTTTTTTTTACCCCATCTCCGCGTCGCCGCCCCTACGTCCTACGTCCTCCTTCAGTTTCTCGACTCTTCCTTTTACTCTCGATTTCATCGGAGACTAAAGGTGGGACTTCAGTCGGCTGGCTGTCTTGCCGGAAGCGGAAACGCTCGCAGGCGGTTGTACATCTCGATCGTGTATGTATTATAGCATGCGATATGTTTCATATATGGAGTGAAAAATTAATTAGTGTAATTCTTATCATAAACGAGAGTGACGTAAAATAATATTAATATTGTAGTATAAAAAAATTACTACTGATATTAATATTTCTTCAAGAAATCTCATAAAGGTTATTTAATATTTTTTGCTACAGTAAAGATTAAACGTGCTAAAATTAAAAATAATGGTTTAGATTCTAAAACAAAGTGGTACGTTTTATGTAATCTCTTCAAAAGTTTAATCTATTCTTGGCACCGTCGAGTAACTTTCGGTACCGTCTGCTTTTGGTATCGTCCAGTAATTTATATTGCTTACATTATATTCTTTGATTGATGTGCTTGTTTATCCGCTGACTCTACAACTGTTCTTTACAAAAAGTGATTTTAATGTTAAAGAAAGCGCAAAAAAAATCTTGATTAAATATATAAAGAACTAAGACAATTAAAAGAAGCAAATTCAATTTTTTTAAATGTAGGCTCTTCAGTTATTCTACACGTCGGTGAATAAATGCAAAAGTCATTGTTTCATAAAATTTTAATTTTTCTTTTATACATATTTTTGCATCAAATAATACTTCATAATTTCACGATATTACGATTTAAATACATCAATTTAGTTTTTAACTTTAAATGACTTTTGTTATTATATTTACAATTTAGATCATCTTTGCCAATGACTGTTCATGTTTATAATTCCAGTTTTCACTTATTGTAATTGCTAGGTGCTTCTTAGAGAGCTTGCTCTAAATATGTCTATACAGGACACTTACTTCCTGGAAAAACATAAAAAAACTTGAAATTTTCAAAGATTTTTTATACGCGGAAAAAGTCAGGAAATTTTCATGGAATTTTATTCAGAGAATTTTTTTTAAAGAACGTGTTTTTTTATTTTTTTTTTTATTGTAAGCAGTAAGTTGTAATTTTTTTAGTGATAAAAGGTAAAACTATTGTGCAAATGCAAAATGTTTTACAATGCTATTCAGTTTTAGTACATTTTTAAAAGCATTTAAAAGGCTGTTTATTTTTTTCTTTGTATATGAATGAGAAGCATTAGAAGATGAACACGTTAAAAAAGTTTATTTTAGAAAGTTGCACCCCCAAAAAAATTCTTTGCTTGAAGTTTTGAAGAAAAAATGTGGGAAATTAAGGATTTTTTTTTTTTTTTTTTTTTACAAGATTTGAATAGACACGCTGGTACATATCCCTATTACATTGCTAATCGGGGAGAACCGCGCACACAGATCGATAATTAACATCTGTCCGTTTTCGCCATTTTCGAATCTCGTTCATCTCGCTCGATTCATCCTCCTTAAAGCAAACGTCGAAAACGAGAGCGCGTAGCCGAGGAGGCGGAAGCGACGCTTGCGCGTCGCGACGTCGCAGCTACCGTTCCTCGCCGTCGATACTCGCGCCCAGACCCCAGACGCGTCGTCTCATCCGCGTCCCGCGTCGTCGACCCTCTCTTCAACAGTCGAACGAAAGCGAGAGCGACGACAAACAGCGAAAGTGGTGCGTCGCGCAAGCTCAGTCGCGGTCGCGAAGTCGAAGGTTCGCGTGTCGTCAAGGGGGTTGGCGATGATCATCGTAAGTAAATGAATTTCCTAGGAACGATATGATGTTATGTATGATAGTGTTTTTTCATAAAGAGAGAGAGAGAGAGAGAGAGAGAAATTGCAACTTAAAATAATTTAATTTTCCGCTTATTTTAATTAACTGACATCTGATTAAAATGACAATTGAATAATTAGACAAAGCATGGATCGATAATTCCAGATGGATGTTCTTTGAATTATACAAATTGAAATATATCTAACAGAATATCTCTAAAAGAAATCTTATCTTACTAAACTAAAATTACACATGTCAAAGTAAATTAAAATTTAAGTTATAGTACGCAAAATAATAAAAAAAAAAAAAAAAAAGAAAAAAGAAAGAGTGCAGACTCGCGATTTCTTTTCACAGCATATACGGCTACCGAAGAAATGTGATATCTCTTTCTGCTCTTTTCGCGTGTGTTTGACCAGTTTTCTTTGCAAGGATCTCCATGCAGATTTCTTTTGAAAGCTGCTACGTGTGAAACCGCGACTTCCCGCTCGGATTGCATCGCGTCGGATAGCTCGCCTGAGCATTATACGTGAGATTATACAATCAGCGCACCTATTATTATACCAATAGCTCGGGGACATTGTGATATAAAAAGAATCGATGTGATATTCTGTCACGAGGAAGACAAAGATAATTTTTGTCCTTAATCAACCGCGGATATTATCTTATTGACGTTATTTCATAGTATCCGCGCCATGTCTTATAATTACACAAATTACATATATATATATATATATATGTTACCGTATATTATATTTTAAAAAGAGGAAAAGATATTCTAAGAAGATTGGAAACGCGTTGTTTAGGCTTGAGTGTGTTCCGTATTTTTTTTTTTTTTTCAAGGTCGATGATATGATAAAAAATTAAAACACAGAACTATGTATGGCAAGCATAAATAGAGAATATTTAGCTTGCTTAAAAATACATACAGATTTACTTTTACATAAACTCGGATAATTATTTATAACTTTATATATTTTCTCTCTTTTCTCTTTCTTTTTCAATGTCATATCGGAATACTAAAATGATTGAATTTGATAATAGAGTTTACAAACAGCCTACACATATAATTCTAGATTAGATTATATTTAATTTTCTTTGTCAGAAAAACAACATACGCTTCAAATTTTATCATATATATTATGCATTCTTTTTATTATCTGTTACATATTCTATATTTTAAATTATTCCCCGTAAATTATTCTCTATATTATGTAAATATTTATATGCGCAAGAATGAATGAAGAATTTAATTTACGTATATTTATTTTCAAAATAAAAATTGAAAAGAGCAATCTCTATCGAATGAATGGTACATTGCATTGCGTAATAAAGCACTGTATGTGTAAATAAGATAATTCGGAAATTTATTAATTTTAGAATAAAAAATAAACCGATTATGTACAGGTAAACTTAAAGAGAGAGAAAGAAAATGACGGTTTCTAATTCCCGGCAAAATATCAAACGTTCTAAAATCGCATGCGAGACGCGCATTCGGGTTACAACGGAGGGTTGACGTCGCGGATGCG
This sequence comes from Anoplolepis gracilipes, assembly GCF_047496725.1. Taxonomy (NCBI): domain Eukaryota; kingdom Metazoa; phylum Arthropoda; class Insecta; order Hymenoptera; family Formicidae; genus Anoplolepis; species Anoplolepis gracilipes. The sequence goes on from NC_132974.1 coordinate 12,835,308, forward strand.
ACCACGTGCTATCACGGCATCTCAAAATAATTCCTTGCGTCCTTAACGTCAGCGGTTCGTCGTCACGTCGTGGCTGCAACACGATTCCGATCACGGCCCGGTTATGCGAATCGGACGTCGATCGCTCTTCTCGACGAGTCAAGAACCGCTCGGCTGGAACGTTTTTATTTGACACGGTGGAGATGCGGTTGACGAGAGACGTTCCTCGAACATGCTTTTAGCGACGAGTCAGTCGGATTATTTTTACGTGCGAATTGCGTGCATGCTTCTCTACAAGCGCCGCGATTTCATTTTATTATATATTGTATAGATTTACAAATTTATATAGCGCGAAATATATCGCTTTGGAATTTGCTTTCTGTTTCTAGGAACAAAGAGAAATGTGCAGCGCGCATCGCGATAGAATATTTTATTATTAATTGTCACAAATATTATTTATAATTTTAAAAGAATTATTAATATTTACATAGAATTTTATTTTTAATTAATTAATAATTATATAGAATTTTATTTTTATTTTTGCCAGATGCGTTTTTCTTTTCGGTTCATTGCGTTGACCGTGCATCGAGCGCAAAGACTCGGGACCTTGAGAGCTTAACCAGATCGATTGCATAAGGGATCGTTTTCAGCGACAAGACGTAGAAGGGGAAACCGAGAAGGGGGGGAGAGAGGGAAAAACAGCAGACAGATCGATCCATATCGAACAGCCTCGATCGATACTCATCGGCGAGCGCTTACATTCGTCGCTGTTACACTGCTATCGCGTGTTCAACTGTCAAAGAGCCGAATAGAATCGAGTAATTTATGAACCTTGGAATTCCTTAATTTAAGATCCGCGTGATCCATGAATAATTCCGTCGATCGAATAATCCGCGATGCGGGATTCTTTTGAGAGTCAAGAAGAAAACTTTACATAGATCTTAGGAGCTTCACAATCAGTCGATGATCGATCAGGAAAAATTGTCGCGTGCGAGCGACACGGCATCGTATTATTTTTGAATTCTTTTTACGAGAATTGTTTGTCTCTTTCGGTTCCTCGCGAAAAACTTACAAGCTATTGACGAGATATACGAGCGCGGGTGTAAAAAAAAAAAAAAAAAAAAAAAAAACTAATAGACGACAAAGCGTTTTCGCTTTGCCGGTCGGAAAAAAATGTTCGGAAATAAATATATAATCAACGCGATTTATATTTTTCTCAGCCCGATAAGTGGCACATTTACGATTGCGTGTACGAATTTTTTACAGGAATCGACCATGTTCAATTTCGTTCGCAACATTAAAATAGCGGGCAAATTCCTATGTCAATGTTTAACATTAATGTCTTGGATAGTTACGAATAGAATATAAAGTCGTAGCTTCGTAATGACCGATGTTTATGTATGCAAAATCGCGATCGCGACATTGACCGGGTTGTCGTTGAATATTTACGGTTCTCTTCGATGGACGATCGAGCATAATTCCGGAAATCTAATCGCCATGAAAATGCCATCGAATGCATTCGATTAATTTGTACACATATTCGTTTAGCAAAGGTGACGACGTACCTATTTCGAGTCACGCGCGATGAACAAAAGACGCAGAATTTCGTGAGAAAATTTCCTGACGATAAGATTTTATTCTTCACAGATTTAACTTTCTCCGTTCGCATTTGACGTTTGTGGTAAATTTTTATATCATCATCTGATCGGACGTAAATATCACGTACTGTGCATTCTTGAAAACTACGTATCACGGTATCTAAAAACATGCATATTTACTATGTAAGTTAACCGGGGCCGATAACGTGTAATGCAATTAGACACTCGGGCAACTTGAGAACCTAGACAGATAACGCGAAACGTTTAAAAAACAAAGTTTGCACGGTCTGGCGTGACTTTGCGAACGGATCGCGATTTGCAAATCGAATAGCTGAATAAACGAGGGACCGATAGAGATGGGGGAGAGAAAGAGAGAAGAGAGAGAAGAGTCGCGACGCGAACGCTGGCGCGGCGAGCGTGGCAAGTGCATCCCGACTCTCAACGCAATCGACGACGCGCGACGCGCGACCCGCGACTGTGTAACTCGGCCAGTGCTTTTCAGTCCGTCGTAGAGGCCGAAACTCGACGTGGGCGCTCGCGATAAGAGCACAAACGTGCCTCGCTTTGCACGATCGCGATCGCAAAATCCGAAGAGTCGTAGATCCGAGGTCGAATACTCTTAAGCCGTCCGGGCTCTGGGCAGATTCCGAAGACTAAATGTTCAAAAGTTCAAGGGTTCGTAAATATGTATGTAAATATATTCAAATAATCCGTATGCATATTCGGAGGAATCGCAAAATTCCTGGGATTTATAGAGCTAAATGTCTACTGATTTGATTGAATCAGTGAATTAAATCGAATATCAAAGATTTAAATGTGTCAAAAGTTGAAAAATATACGATAGACTCGAGAAGATGTGGGGAAATTAAGAATTCAAATAACGCAAAGAATCTAAAAACATTAAATCGTGCGAATTGTGAATAGTCGATGATTCTGAAAAAATTTCAGAGAAAAGTTTTTCTAAAATTAATATCTTCAATTCTTGTTTAACTCAAGACTTGACAGTCTCTAGCTTTGGCGAAAAATTCACGAGAATCGAAAAACATATCCGGATGAAAGCTCCGAGTATCGAAGATGCCGAAGCCTGTGATCGTCGTGATTCGACGAGAGAGCGAAAACCGATGCCGCGTTACGTCGACGATTTAATAACGAGTCTGACCCTCGAGACGCGCGGCACTTTTGGCCGGATTCCATTGCGCGCTCGCAGCATCCGCTGGCAACGTATTCGCGAATTCCGCCTGCGGGGAGCCGGTTGCGCAATCGCGATTCGCGAGGATACTCACCCGTCCATCTCTTTCCTCCAATTTTCTTTCTCTTTCCGTATTGCCGTCTTCCACCTTTCGTACTTTCCAAATCTACAAATATATCGTTCGTTCGATCGTTCACGTATCGCGAAGCAAAATATCCGATATTCGCGGTTGTTTACCCCTTTTGTCCTGAAATTAGATTCAGCGACTAATAATAACAGGCGAAGTTTATTACGTGATTCAATCCCGCGTGGAAGAATATAACACATTTCGTTACTATTTGTGTCTAATAAAGCTCGCGGTGTGTTATTTACGAGTAGTTGGACAGTGATACGAGTCAATAACATTAAATTTTATATTTTATAACAGTATCGGATTATTTATCCACGTGATATAAAATTTTATATTTTCTTTCATCTTAAAAAAATGTATAACAAAATGATTTTTTTTCTCTATTAAGTAACATGGCATAAATTTTTTTTTATATGAAAAAAATATGACTTAACATTGTTTCACGGATTTATTTATAAAAAGAAGAAGGGAAAAATCGCGAGTGTCTCGTGAGAGATGCATAATTTGCAAGGCGAGAAACACTCCATAGTGACTGAGACTAATAGTTAATGAGATGCAGTCGTTAAAGATGATGTGAGACTATAAAGAGAGAAAAGGAGAGAGATATTGACGAAGGTGGTATTACAAGGCGCCGATAATAAATAAAACCCGCGTGTTGTTTGACGTATAACACGTTTGTGTGCGCGAGATAGTCTGCGATAGTCTGTGTATCGATCAATTCACGGCAAAGGTGCGCGCCTGTTATCATCGCAGCCCGCCCGTTATGTAACGCTTGACAGCGACGGTATTTGTGTGATAAACAATGTTGTCGAGATCCTCTACTCTTTCGAAGCATCCAGTATGTGGTGATTTCTCGCGTCAGTTCTGAGATATACAAACCGCGCGTTCTTTTAACACGTATGCGGCGAAAGAGAATACTTAAAGACGTTTTGAAAAATTAATTCAATTAATTTAAATTTAAAAATTAATTGAATTTAAACTAGGACATTTTAATTGATCCATAATTATTGTGCGTACGTAAAGTCAACAGCGAAAATTTAAGTGTTTTCGTAAACAAAAATTTCGGAGTGCAAGCGAATAATTAATATCTTTTAGTATCATTATTTAATGTCAAGTGTATTTTTATAAAGCTTAATGTTTAATAACACATGTTCAAATATTCAATCTTAAAAATTGATTTCATTTATCTAAATATTAATGCAAAATTTTTGAAGTAATAACAAAATTATATACATTCTATTACGGGTATATAATTTTTGTAACTTTTAAAAACAGTTTCTGCAGATTTTTATTATATATTTTTTTTATATTTAAAGTGATTTCGATCTTATTTTTGTGGATTAGTTAAAATATTAATTTATTTATGAGGAATATTAATATGAATAATAATGTTATGCAAAATTATTATTATTATTAATATAAATTAATAGATGGGAAATGTTAATATATAATGTTGATTCCATATTAATGTAAAATAATATCGCGAATTTACTTATAGGAATAATATCAAAAATACAAAGAAATATGATTTATTATTGCATTTGGCACGGTATGTTTCACGATGCGAATCTGTGCACCTTTGTGTCACCAAAAGTACACGTTCTGCTAAATCTCGCGCTGGCAAAGATACGCGGTCCTAGAATTAAAAATGCATCATCTGGCTACGTTTACATATTAGAAGGTTATGCACACCGGATAATAGACGACAAACTCGTAAACAGTACTCGTAAACATGCCGCAGATGGGCGAGATCATAGCCTCGCCCTATCGTCGTGTTAAACTCAATGGTTGTGTATATGTGAGTTTTAAGATAGTAATTTTATTTGTACTAACGAGGAAACTTTTTTTTATCTCCATATATAATACATACTTCAACTCTAAAAATAGCCACAAGGTTTTGGAATTCCGCTTCTGAAGAAAAGATTTATGATGAGCATTATCAACTTCAATTATCGTCAACGATTTAAAACAATTAAGACTCAATTAAGACTTCTTGATGGATGAAAATCAATGTAAACTTGAAGAGAAGTTAGAGAGACTAAAGAGAAAAGCTTGAAAGATCCATCTTTCTTATACCCGTTGGTAACAAGACAGGATGAAGATATTAAATCTTTGCTTGTGAAAAAGAATTAATGTAATATACAAATTTTTCCACTCAATATATGTATATAGAAAATAATATATAGAATAGCTTGAAAAACTAGAATGCAATTTGATAAAATTTGACGAATTTTTCCTTAGTAAAAGTTACCATTTATTGCAATTTTGCACCCTATATTTTTATAACTAAATAAATTATAATTTTATTATAAAGTAAACTGTATCTGAAATTAATTAGAGTGCAATTTTGTTATTTAATTGCCTTACAAGAAAATGATTGATTGAGAAACTGATTGCAAAGAGATAGGCCAATATGTAAGAAAATGTAACTATATAATATTTTGATGCAGATATATCTCAATGATTATCGGTCAAAATTCAATCTCGTTGAAGCAAGATCGCGATCGCCTTGAGAGCGGATCAATTCTTTCCGAGACGTGGTGCAACCGTACGGTGGACGGCGGCATCGCAGGCACGCCGTTGACCTCGAGAACCGCGCCAATCTGGCCGGCGCGTTTCGGACCTCGACGTCGAACCTCACAACAAACCGCTTGAGTTTCGACCGGTCCAGCGCCGGGTTGAGTTAGGTGCCGGGTTAAATATGCGGTCGAATATCGAGAGGGAAGGGATAAAGACGAAGGGATCCAAAATAGTGACAGTTTGCGCAACCGAGCACGTGGAACCGGTAGGACCGGTGGGACCAGTCGCGCTTCTCTCTCGAGTCTCCCTTATCATTCACTGCTCTCTTTCTCTCTAGACTCTAGTCTAGACTAGAGTCTTTTCGATTATTCTGCGGGAAAGATTGTCGTTGAGGGAGAGTTCGTTTGTTAAATTCCGTTTTTGCACATTGTAAAATAATAAATCACTCGGGCTTTTTTTTTATCTTTTTTTTCTTGAGAAAATTTTTAATTTCACTCACCGACTTCTTTTATTATAATTTCACTATAAATCTATACTTTACAGCTTGTTGATATATTACATATTAATAAACGCTTGCGATCTCTTTTGCTTGGAAACTGCAATAAAATTTATTTATTGCTTCAGATGGAGAAGAGAATATAAAAAATCTATAAACGATACGTAAAGACTCGAAGTCCTTGCAACTTATGTCATAAATATTTCATGCACGTATCTGATACTAAAAGAATTTACAACATCTTGTTCTCGACATATGGTTGACATTTTAGTATCTATGACGAAATTTATATCAAAAGATGATATATATATTCCATCAACATTGTTAAATATCTTTCAGATATTAACCTACTTGTTAATCTATTTCACAATTAAATTGTTCGCATTCTGCTCGAGAACAAAGTTTATCGAAAGATCATCTCGTCTTTAGAATTTAATTCATGGATCCTTTAATCTTTGATCTTAAATATCTCGGCAATTTTATTTTAATTCAACTTTACAATATCCCACCCTTTTCATTCGCGAATAGAAAAATTCAATTATCTTTCAGCTTATTCTTGCGTCAAAAAATTAAATTGCAGCCAAAAGTGCAGATTCGAGGGAGTTTATCGCTTCAAAGTTGTCTCGCGACTATATTTATTTACATAAAAAGGCTTTATCACATATGTAATAAACGATACAGCGCGTCGTTTTAAAGCTCCCCTTGAAATTAAATCCAATCGAGAGAGCAAACTAATAAATGTAACCTATTTCAACATATTCTCGGTGGCAAGGAAAAGCGAAGAGCAGGAATTTTACATAAAGATTATTATGAAGGAATGAGAAAAAAAAATCTTAACCGATAATTTTACATTAAAAAAAAAACATGATAAATTATGATAATAAATTTGATAAGATTGATATGAGTGCAACAAAGTGGGAACGTACACATTATACTCATTAATTTACCTTCTGTGTATGTATGTAATTTACATTGATATCTGATTGAAGGTACGGTTTGTTTGACCAATTATCGTATTATGTATTTAAGTTTTTACGTCTATTTTACACTGTATTTATCACTCAGATTTTTGCGGATTATTTAGACAATATATTCGCTCGTTCATTCCTTAATTCGAGTAGATTCTAGTCCTCATACAATGTGCGTTGAAGCTGGCCTAGTGCCCGCGTACGTGATTTACGCGCGAACCGCACGCATGCACTATCACATGCGTGCATTTGGGATCCGCTGGTCAATTTGTGACAATTACCGGCCTGTTGCGACCGGTTAAAGTCACTTAGCCTTCGCGTAGATCCGTGCGCACGAATCATCCGCGACGAATGATTCTACCATCGGACTTTGCGGATCTTCGATCGCGAAAAAGACGCGCATAAAGAAATCCTACACATTTGCATCAATAAGATTATAACAATCGAAAATATCTTGCCTCGAGTTAACGTCGCGAATGCTAAATTAAATTTGACGTAACACAGTTTTTAAAAAAACTTCTCTCTTAAAGATCAGTTAATGATTAAATTAGAAGAGAGATGGTAATTTAATTAGCATATGTAGAGTAAGCGTAATTGATTCTATATATATGATATATATTACATAATATGATATATATTCTAAATACATGATATGATATGTGATGTTTTATATATTGTACAAATCAAATACTAAGTTTTATTTATAAGAGAGAGAGACATTTTTTTAGTTTATTTAAAAATCAGCAGGTTAAATTTTTTCTTAACATTTAAATTTAATTCTGTTGCATATTTTATCTCTCTATTATGTAAAATAGTGTAGTTGCAACAATTAATTTTTAAATATACATTACAAAAAATTATCTGCTTGCGTGGAAATATTCGAAGCTTGCGAAGGTCAACATTGCTAGAATTTAAAGTCATGCACAAGTGCAGACAAGACGCGTTCTGTGTTGTTTAGACCGATATATACATCCGGGTTATCTTTGGGGTTAAGGCCAGGTTAACTTTAACTGTATGATCGAAGAAAACTATAGACATAATTGTGCATCGTGCTACGTAAGCGAATTCGTGGGTTGTTAGTATATCGAAGAAACACGGCATTGAACGATTAATTTCATGCTGCTAATATATTTTTGGGGTTTTTTATTGAAAGGAAAAAAACATGTAAGAGATAAAAATTAAGTGTTTTATTTTTTGTTTACATTTTGATACATTTTTTTGAACAAATAAAATGCAGAAGTTAGATTGCTGTTGCATTTTATTGTTTATTTTATTTTTACTAATATTTGAATGTATTATGAAACGAATAAATTTCTGAAAGAGAAGATCAAAATTAATCTTTATCTTTCAAATTTAACTTAATAATTATATTATTTATAATTGAAAATCTATTACTTTGCTTATTTCAATTCTCTTACATGTTGATGAAAATCATATATGTAACGTTATAATCCTTGTCACAATCGCGTCTAAATATAGCGATTGGCTTTTTATATAAAATTTGCGGAACGGATTGATGAATCAACTGCTTTTCAGTAACAACTAAGTTCCATATATAAATATCACGCTAGGTAACACGTGTGACATAAGAGATCGTATCGATATCGCTTCATAGTCCAGGAAATAATTACTGTTTTTCTTGCCTCGCGAGGCGTGTCTCTTGTCAATCATCGAATCCTTATTAGTAGGACGAACCTGTGAAACGGAATCTTGTGAATCCAAAATTAAACCTATAAGATCCCCGGGGCAGTTAAGTCTTGACGCAACGTATCTCCTTCTCGTCGGAAAAGATAGTCGTCACGTTCCATTCATGACACATTCTGCAAAAACGTTTCGAAAACAAGGCGCGGAAAATGGCCGCGGCGGAGTGCGACGCGCGGAAAAAGCCGTCGATCGGTGGTCACGAGCCACCAGTTACATAAGCGCCTCTCGTGATTACAGCGAACTTCTGCTTCGCGCGAGCTGAAAAAGATTGAGAGAGCGGGTCAGAATCCAAATGAGCGGAAAGAGAGAGAGAGAGAGAGAGAGAGAGATAGAGAGTGTACGAGAGGGCAACGACGGCACTGTTGTCAGAGAGTACGAAAGTCCGGATGAGTGTTGGATGATCGGAACTCATAAGAGCAATGAGGATAATGATATGCGAGCGGTACACCAATCAATTAATGTCTACAATCATTGAGAGGAAGAAAGTTCGAAATTATTCGAAATTTTTAATTATTTTTTATTTTTTCACATTTCTACGATTACGTAATTAATAGAAAAGTTTTATAGTTTAGAAGAATTAAATGTAAAAATCAAACCTAGAAGAGTCTTAAATATTATTATTTGAAGCTTAGTAGCATAATACAATAAGTCCACATTATGATAAAAAATTAATAAATTTCAATATGATTAAATTGATATTTATTCATCTTGAAAATGATTATTTTTTTTAAATCTTTGTCAATATATAAAAAAAGAAATCTTTATAAATTTATATATATCTTTTTGCGTACCTCGCACTCAAATATAGACGTGTTTATGTACACATAGAAATGCCTTGAAATGCCACATAAATTTAGACGCTAAGGGAATACATAAAGAAAATGCTTATACATTTACTCTCGATATAATATATATAAATTTAAAATAAATACAGTTGTATATTTTTATTGATATAAAATAGAAAAATATTTCCCTTAAGAAATTTCACGAATGAATTTCTGAAAGAGAAGATCAAAATTAATTTAATAATCTTTATTTCAAATTATAACTAATATGATTTTTGCTTGTCGTAGTTATTTTATTAAAATTGTCTAATAAATTAATAATTATATTATTTATAATTAAAAAATAAATACTTTTTTTATCCGTAGCTATTGTAAAATTATTGAAAAAAATTACGTAACTATTAATTTTATTACATTGAAATTTTATTTACATGTACACATATCACTATGCTATAAATATTATATTTATTTATCACTGGAAAGGTGATGATTATTAATAGATTATAATATTTGAACATTAACTAGCTTTTTTATACACCGCTTTCGAAAGATGTTTTTTCCAGTTTAAATATCTCATGACAGTCTGTTTTAAACATCTACGTTTTAAACAGTCACGTGTACCTCGTGACAGCTGTCAGTGTATCCCACATGTCTCCGAATGATAGCGAATGCTTTCGTAAATAGCCACGTGCGTACATACGGAACATTTCGTGTGAGACGAGTGGCCAATTTTGTGGGGTGTTCAAGTTTCAAATCGTGTCACGCGTGATCTCGTGAGCAATAAATACGGCAGTGCCTATATCACTACGTGTCATAACGCGATGTATCGTCCGATGTATCGGCGGTTAGATAAGAACGGTTAGTCGATGAAAGGGATTCTAACTAGTCGAGCGTTGCATGTTTTTGTGCTTCGAGTGAGCGGTAATTGTAACAACTACGGTGAGAATAATAAGATAAAACATTTATCAGCTCATGTAAGACCGTTGTTTAAACAAACATTCGATATCTTGTTGCGATATGTTCCTAGTTGTTGCGATATATTCAAGCTTTTTTCTTCTCTCACTTTTCATTCTATTTTACTACATTTCACTTCATTCTATTATACTAGATTTTAAATTTTTCATTAGAAAGGAATTTTTATTTAAATAATACACGCTCGATTTGTCCGATAATTAACTCTAAACTTGACGTAACTTGTAAAATATATTTTTCTTAATTTCTTATATTAAAATATGTTCTTTTAAGAATTCTTAAGAAAAATATTATATTTATATAATTTCTCTCTGATTTTTATTATCATCATTATTTTTCATCTTACAAGTTAATTAAAAAAAAAGAAAACAACTTTTATCTTTGAATTATTTATATTTTTTCATATTATTTTCATTATACAATCCTATATCGCGTGTGTTCTTCTTTTAAAAGAAAATTTATTCCTATATTATATAACATTTTATATAATTAAATTTAATTGTTGCTTCAATACTTCTTTTTAAATAATAAGTTTTCGACGAGTATCATCGCATCTTCTTCGCGATCTTTGCTTTTCGATTTCAAGTTGCTTATGTTAGCCAAGTTTCGGGTTAACGAATCTCAGGACTAGGGTACGTTATCCACGCCGGCGGCTCGTGATTTTGGTTACAGTGGGCTCGAGCACGAGGATGAAGTATACAGCGTGCGTCAGCTGGCAGCGCGTGATATCGACGCTGATTTCGTAAAGTCGATTTCGGGGAGATCGTCATTGGCCCCGGTGACCACCGTTGCTGTCAAACCGACGTCGGACTCGTGTCAGGTAAACGACGACGAGAGGATTTCCGTTGCAGAATTGGCCGTCGACGACGAATCGAGAAGCGACGATCGACCGCTCGCTGTCACCGCATCGATCTTCCGTTCGGCCAACGGAAAGGACGACACTTTCTCGAAAGAGGCACAGGAGAAGAAGACGTCTGTGCGAATTGTCAAGGAGTCGATCAACGAGTCGCTGAAGGAGAACAACGAGCCGGCAGCGGTGAATCAACAGAACTGCTGCCGGCCAGCATTTGCGAGATCACCCTTCGTATTTCAGGTACGATTGATGTTCGAGAGGATCGAATTCACGTGTTCCTTGACAGGGTGTCTACTCTTTGCGAAAACATAGAAAGGGGATTCTGGTAATTTTTTTTTTTTTTTTTTTTTTTTTTTTTTGTGATTTGAAAAAATCAGAAAATTTTTATGAAGTTTTATTAAGATTAGGAAATTAAAAAAAAAAATTTCATTGATCATGTTTTTTGCCCTTATACTGTCAGCAGTCGATAAGCCAAGTGAATTGTTTTTAAAAAATATTATAAACATATCTATCTTTATTTACATATCCAATATCTTATTAAAGTTGAATCCGCAGTATTTTCGATCTGTAATTTTTGATAAAATGAAAATGTTATGCAAGTGAAAAATTTGTGTTACGAAACTTCTCCAGTACGTTTACAAATTTAGAGCTCGAAATTTAAAAGGTTTGATATTTTTTTTTCGTATAAATGAAAAATATTAAAAAACGTATACAACAAAAAAGTTTATTTAAGAAAGTTGCACTAAAAAAATCTTTAAAATATTCTCTTCACTTGGAATTTGGAATAAAAGTATTTCAGGGAAATTTTTTTTACCAAGACTTGAGTAGATATCCTGCTTGAGAACTTCGTCACAGAACGATTTAAAGTTTTTAACAAGATGAAATCTCACAAACTTCTATTATGACTTCAAATTATGAAAAATAGTTAAGAACATAATAACTACAACTCTTTCTATGTTTATATATGTGCAATCGAAGATCGTCGTTTAGTCTCAACAAAAAACATAATTAAATTTATAAATTCTGATCATTTTATTGTTTGACGATCGCAATTTTTATCGCAGGATATGTATAACAAATTTCGTAAGATCTAAAAAAAGATTATAATTTTTTTCTCAATTTTCTTCTAATTTTGGATTATTTTTTTATTGATGTTTCTCGGATCACCATCGCTTATCGATGCCGTAATCCCATTACTTACACTGTTATCGTTGAAGAATGATAAAGTAAAAATAAACGGCATCGAACTCTTCGGTTTTGGGATAACGTAACCGAATTCACTTGAGAAAAAGAGCTTCATCACAGGGACGGATAATTGTCAAGGGGGCAAAATTGAACTTCTAAATATTTCAATCTTATATTTTTTAATTTTATATATTTTTTAATCATTGTGCACGGTATTTTAATAACTATAGAAACAAAAATAATATATATTATGTTTTATAAAAGTAAGTTTTTAAAGTGTTAAAGTTTTATATAATAAAGTTTTGTATAATAAAAATAATATTTTTGATAAATTTTTTTTTGAAGGTGAATATTTCAATCAGAGAATATAAATAGTCTAAATTTCCAAATCATATAAAAATGTCGAACATTTTGAAATATCATTAATGCACATATTACAATTGAAGTCACGATTAAGTGCCAATGTGGCAAGTTCTAGGATGGCTATCGCTCTTATCTCGAGCCATATTAACGCATCCTTGGCCTCCTCCCCTCTAAATCGATCATGCAATCTTCGGTTTCAGGGTAAACCGGCGGTGGAGCGCGATTCCTCAGACAGTGCTGGACGTCGTGATCGTCCGCAGGCGGTTACTAAACATCTGTTTGCGCCGCTCGTGCCCACTGTACAACAGCAGCAGCAGCAACAGCAACAACAACAGCAGGAACAACTATCGCAGTTATCGTGTCGGCCGCCGCCGCAGACGGCTACAGCGAGCATCTTCGCGCCTCGCACCGAGGACATGAACAAGGGCTTCCTGACTTTCAGCGAGGATCAGCCGGGTCTTACCAGTGCGTATTTTTCCGTCAGAACAAATTCTTTTTCCAAATAAGAGATCAAACATCTTGGCAACTATTACGGATTTGCTCGGAATGGTTTCTGGTCTGTCATTCTACCGCGAATATCCGCGGTTATTGTATTGGAAATTTTTTCTTTTGGACAAAAAAAAAAAAAAAAAAAAAAAAAGAAAGAAAGTGCATACTCATAAAAAAAGAGGACATGACGCATGAGTTGACGTATGAGAATTATTTATCGTTTTAATACCACATCACGTGTGACCTGTAAACATTTTATCCGATTAGATATATCAAACGCAATGTTTATTATATTTTGCAATTCTAGTTTTTATTTCACTTTCTTTACCTTTGACTAAATTGAATTCTTTCATTTAATTTATTCGATATTCCTCGAATAAAATTTGAAATATCAGATTGTTTAATCGAACTAATAATTTGATATACTATATAATATACTTAGGCTTTTTCTAGAGGTCCTTAATTTTTATCATAATTTTTATTATCCTATTTTTATACCTTATTCTGAACGTTTAATCGTCATCCGGAATCCAATTAATTAGCTAAAAGAGCGTCATATATTAAATCAGATATACTCTTGGCATTTTGCAGTGTTGAAAGACGAGCCGGAGGACCTGACGCACCTCGCGCCCACAGCTGGCGACGTATGCGTGCCTCTTGAGGACACCCCCTTCTTGACAGATATGCTGGACGAATTTATCTTCGGCAACGACAACTATAATTGTCCCCTACTGAGTCCGGGAGACACTCTGACGCCAGAATTGCGTTCCACGGATCTTTCGGAGTCTCTTAAAGAGACAGATCTGGCTAGCACTACTACCAGGACCAAGAATACGACCGATCGCCTGGCCGATAGTGACCCTTTCATGTACGGCGACTCGCCCGGAAGTCCCTGCGGTATCGACCCAAGTGCCGTGTCGCCATCCTTATCAAAATATCGACAGGTAAGCAGCCGCGATCTTTGACAAACTAAAGAGAATCTGCATTCTTTTAAGAACGATGCCTTTGAATTTTATCATTATCTAGATTCGTTAATTGAAAAATAGTAAATAATAATTTCGTTTTATTAACAAAATGACAGATTATTATATTTTTAATATAAATAATATGATTATTTCACAGAGCCCTGAGCGTAGTGTGGACTCGTTAGGTAGTCCTACGGGAGGTAGCGGTGGCGATGGGCTCTCCGAGGACGAGATGCTCATGTTAGGTATCAGCGACAGTATAGCAGACGACGAGCTAGCCCTCAGAGCACCCTATATTCCAATGTCAGATCAAGATGAGGCGTTAGAGCTACTCATCAGTGACGACATGGTCATGTGGGGCCCGTCTCAGTCTTCTGATAAAGGATCTTCGAAGTGGTAAGTCACGTTGGAACTTGATAATTATAAATAAAATAAATGTAGAGTATCGTTTTATTTATCTTTTTTCGAGTACATTTCGTTGATCTTTTTATTATTTATTCTCTAACAGGTTATTCGACGATCGAGAACCTCGAGGATCTGAAAGTAGTCTGGCACAACTGCTGCGAACTGATCAAGCGGTATCGCGGCGATACAACGATCACGGGGGAGGTTTGATGAATCCGCTCTTTGGACAGATATCCAAGAAAAGTATGTTTGCGCGCATGTTTTCAGTTTCTTTGTCCCTATGCACGTGTATGTGTGTAATTATATTCTTATCTATAAAGCTTTCATTTTTATTCACTTCAATTTTATAGATACAGCTCTCGAGTCCGCTCGATGGTCTTCTAACCAGGAACGGATCAACCGTCCTAATAAACGCATCCACTCCGGACTCAACGCGGACTCTGAGAGCGAGTACAAGCGCCTCAAGAGTGAAGACTCGACTTTTGAACGCGTAAATTTTGACGGCACTTTGTTGGCGAAGCAACAGCGACCGTCGACGACATCCTACAAAAAGTCACTGCAATCGAGTCTTGACAATACCTGTAACAGCCAGCTTCTGCGTCGTCTCGTATCGCCGCAGATGCCGTGTATCGTATCGTCACACACGATGTCCTCGTCCAAAGACAACAACATTGATCGTCGTCACTGTGACATTTCCAAGCAACGCACCCGCGTTCTCAACAATATTATTGACTTTGTTGAAACAGAAGGCGATCATGGGGGAGGAGGCGGAGGAAATCGTGTCGACGACGATCTAGATAGTATTGGAACGATGAGCCGTAACCGGAATCCATCATGTAGCGGCAGCAGCGTGCTAATGAATCTCCTGGTTTCCGGCTGCGATGTGAGTGCGGGATACGTTTGCTTGATAAAGCCGAAGCCGACGGCGAGAAGTATCGCGAACGCGTGAGAGCGTTTCCGGGAGGAAACCTGACAAAAGTCTCAAAGACCGCCTCTTTTTAGTCGTCATTTCGTCATTGTTGATTCTTTCAAAGGCGAGATAAGTGATCTCTCGATAATGTAGCGAAAATATTCGGAAATTCGGTTCCTCGATGAAGATTAAAATAGAATCCGTCTGGAGAGAACTTTGGCGTTAGAAATTGAAGACGCTTTTTGCTTTTAATCGCAAACTTATGCTTCGAGCATAGAAATATCAAAGCGTTCTTCGAACTATAAAGAGGATTATGATTTAGATCGAGATCAAATACACAAGATGTCAGGTCGGCCACGTACGACGCACATGTTTATTCGTCAGATAGATATTCGACAAATGTAAACGTGCTCGCGCGATATTATCCGGTGCATTCGTTGATCGGATGCTCTCAGGCTGATGTTACGAGTTACAAAAATTTTTTTGAAGTCAATTAAGTCACGATATTACTTAATTCTCGCGGAAAGCAATATAGATAAAATTCACGCGCAATTCGAAGCGACAAAAGCAAGGTTGGCGATTGATTTTCGCAAAATCAAAAATATAGATCGAGACACGAGGGGCCAGAAGAGGCAGCGAGTTAGTATCTGATCGTCATCTCGAGCCGATGGAAGTTCTTCCTAATTTTTATACGTTTGCTTGTTTTTCGAACTTGCAAGTCCGAAGATTACGTCTGAGATTGCAAAAGAAGGGAAAGCGTAAAGTTGGGGTTTTAGAGAAAAAAAAAATACAAACTGAGGTTGTTGCGAGTCGAAGAGGGGGCATAAGCGAGCGAGATAGTTTCGCTCGGTCGTTTAATCCTAAAATGCACTGCGCGTTCGATGTTTATCTTAGATACGAAACATGTAGATACATATATATATATATATATATATATATATATATATATAGAATGTAATTTAGGCGATAATTACGCTTTTTCTCGTATTAAAGATGAAAAATAAAGAATTAATGTACGTGATGAGGAGAGAGAGAAAGAGAAAGACCTGTAAGTTGATATTTATTATGATATTAGAATTGTATATGCGTTTTGTTAGAGATTTACATATATTATATAAAGCGTTATTTTTTTGGAGTGCATTTTAGGATTAAACGAGCGGTACTTTAAAGTCACGTTATGTACACAAATTGCAAAGTATATGGAATTGTTGAATGTTATGGAAAAATACATAGAACATCGAATCACCTGATTAGCTGCATTTCGTTTCCTCCTATCGTCTTCCCTCAACATCCATCGTCGTCCCGATGATTTTATCATCAAATCTATTATCAAGGACCACTACATCTTTAGATATGTAATCATGGATATCCTTTTAATTATCAAAAATTAAAATTAAAATTTCTTAAATAAGAAAGAGAAAGAATTAAAAATACTATTTGGATAGATATGGAAAATAATATAATTATTATTTAATTGTCTGAAATACAAGAAAAGATGATATATTTTGGAAAAAATATTAATTCATCTTGTTTTTTTGCCTTTATCTCGAAATATATATTTTTTTCATAATTTTGCATATGCAATTTTAATTAGTTTTTTTAATTTATGAATAAATTAATATCAAAAATTGTAAAGTGGTTTTTATCACAACTAAAAAAAATATTGACGGCTAATTATCGATTATTGGACGCATGGCTTTACTTTCAAATTTTTCGTTCACTTGACAGCAAGAAGTTGCGATTCCCAGGTTGACTATCGTTTATTACGATCTACATGAAACTTATTTACGCCAAGTGTCCTCTTCGAGATCACGCAATGCGATAGTCGCGGTCGCTTTGCTTGACTTTCGTATTCATTTACATTAATCGACGATCAAAACGTCCCTAGAGTCACGCGAACAAAGGGCTTCGAGCGTTAAAAAAAAGCTTATAAAAAAGCTTTTATTACTAATTATCAGTGTATATGATCTCTCTTCCCTCCTCGATCTTTTCTCTTCCTCTTGCGAAACGCAGCAATATCCTTCTCGATGTCTTCCTAAAATCGAACGCAAGAAACGAACATTTGTCGAATATTTAAAAATTTGGCGCTGATTTAATATTAAATTATTCTCGCAAAGTATAAAAAGATATTTCAATCTAATCACTATCAAACTTATTGAAAAAGAACATTTTATAATTTTTATTGCGTTTGTAATTAATGAAATTATCGTTAGTTCACGTAACTAATAATCTGTATTACAGTCCACGGTTCTTAAATTAATTAGATTAATTAAATTAATATAAAAATAAAAAACTTATCGAGTAGAACATCTTGCGTCTTTTCAAACATATTCCGTATAAAAATCGCACTTCTGATCAGCAATTGTTTCTCTTTCAGGATCCTCTTATAAATTCTCGCAGCATGCCAATGCTATCGAGGAACCTGACGAGTCCGTTGTCCGTCAACGTGGACAACCAGATGATACCACAGTGCATGAACTCGGACAACATCGTATCCCTGCCTGACCATCTCAGTCCGGACACTAGGAAGCACCTGATCGGGCCGTTCACCGGGGGCGGTGACGACGGCGGAGGAACAACACCCATAATTTCACCAACGACATCCGCGATTTCTTTCGACGGCTTCGATTATGACGGGTCCACCGCAAATCTACTGCAAATCGGTCCGGATCTGCTCGCCGGCTTGTTAGACCGAAATCTGGTATGATTCAACGCGCGGCCACATCAGAAAATTCGATCGGAGGAATTAGAACCTGGATTCTTTCGACAGAAAGCGAGAAGCTTCAGAATTCGTTTCCCTACAATATTCTTTTTTGTACAATATTCGCCACAATTGATATTTTTAAGTCTTTGTTAAAAACAATTCTTTTTTTTTTTTTTCTTTGTTAATTACAATGTGAGATATGTCGCACTTCAAATCGAAAGCTGCTTCGGTTCACTGAAGGCTCATGAAAAATGTTATCATTTTCAAAAATTATTTGAAAGATGTGTCTACTGTAATACAGCTCTTTCAATAGGTAGATAAAGATTGAAAATTCATGCTGTTAATTAATTAATTATTGTATGTAATATATTCTTTTAGTCACTTGGAACCAAAATGTATTAACAATGTAAACATAGACATAACGGGAGAAAAAATTAAAAATTAGATAACATTGAAATGTACTGAAATATTATGCATCTAAAAATTTCATATAAAATTCTTGCTTTTAAGTTTTATTTGTAAATAGTGCTACCTTTTGCTATGCATCAGAAGATGATCAGAAAGACGAAGCGTAATTCGTATATTTCGGAAAAATGTGTCCAATTAATATAAAGGCACGACTCGATGAGCTTAGGTTTAATTGATATTTTTAGAGCAAATTTTTTAAAATGTGATTTCTTCAAATAGCGAATTTGATTCGCGTTACTTTAACATTTGATTGATCGATGCTATTTTTACATTATCCTATTGTGAAATTTATGAGCGAACGCTGTGTGTGCCAATTGGCCAAGTATGCCAATGGACTTTTACGAATTAGTGCGAAACGAATTGTACAGTACGAAAATTAATACACTCGAATTGCGTAGCGAATTAAGTCTGACGAGGTGACGATTCGTTGTAGAAATGCGAACCATATCTTACATAATCAAGTCGACTCGAAGGCTATATCGTTTTTATAAAACCGTTTTATAAAAAAGTAAAATTTTCGTGCACGCACAAATTTTTGTTCCCATGTGTTCTCTATATCAATGTACCTATAATCTTTATACTTATAAATTTTCTCGACTGCATATTGTATCAAAATATATCGATAAATATTATTTGAAAGAGAATCGTTTTATAAATTAAATCTGACATTTTAGAAGATTATATTCTACCATGTTATAGATTGTGATACTTGTAACAAATTTTTGTTCGATTATTTTAACGATCATATTTCTACAAAATGATGTTCAAATGTACGGTTTAAATATTACATACATAATTATCAAGAAGTAAGAAATATAACAGCTAAGAGTATCTAATAATAAATAGAATGAACAAACTTTAATGTGTTCATAAATTTGGAATAAAAATATATTCCAACTTTTGAAAATAAAATTAGCCGAATAATTGTTTGCATATTTTTAATTGAAAAGGAATGAGAATGTTATAGCCTTCTCAGTGGCTCGGCCTGTCTTTTCTAAAAGTTGTATATAAACAAGTGCATTTACGCGCATTGACGCGCATGCAAAATTGTATATCATTAATTCGATTAATAATAAGATTTGACACTGAAAAGAGTTAAGTGAGGAATGATAAAGCGATGATGTCGCTGTGAAAAACTGATAATCGACTAATTGTATCGCTTCAAAATTAAAGAAAAAAATAGCAGTTGTAAAAAGGCAAGAATTTTCCAATACTACTTTTATTTTTTACGCAATCTGTTAAAATTACAAAACAATAGCATTTTTATAGCATCTGTTTTTTTTTATTTTTCACGTAATTTATGTTTATTAACATTCCTTTAAATTTGGCTTCGCGAATTTTTATCAATGAAATAATAATAAAACAACACACTATGTGAAATATCAGATTTTTCACTCCGATTTCGAAAATGATGAGCATGACAAGCTGCGGGCGTTGCTACTTTCTTATATCGAATATTAATTATGACGTCGACATACTTTTGTCATCGTCTAATTATTGTTACTGTTATTATTATATTAGTTTTTACTAAACTCTACTAGAGGTTATCGGTTGTTGCAACTGTATAATTGCCCGATGCATACAATCAATAATATTACGTACTATATGTTTATCGCTGCGATTATTGCTGCACTATTATTATTATTATATGAAAATATATACATATATTTTTTTTATTATTATGTAATTATATTATTTTAATACTTTAATATTATACAAATCTAACCACATTGTAATAATGTTGAATGGCTGGTATAATATGGACATGATATGATAAAAGTATAAATAAATGATGTTTCTAATTAATTAAGAATAAATTATTTTTCCTTTCAAATTCTAATTCTAAAAACTTTAAATCTTTGATTTTAATGATGAATATTTATACTTTTAAAAATCAGATAATTATTAGGAAGATATAATCAGCAAAGCCACGATAGAAATAAAATTATAAGAAGTTATAAGAAATATGATTTCCAGAATCTTTAGAATTTTAAGTCTGACAGTTTGAATCAAAACTTTAACTTTTGAAAAAATCGGAAAGATATTAGAAGAAGTTAATCAACAAAGAGATAGTAAGAATTAAAATTAAAAAATTCCTAAAATTTTCTTAATTCGACAATTTAGAATTATTATATTATATATCAATAAAAATGAGACACAAATTAAAATTCCAGGAATTACGATTCCAGAAATTTCTAAAATACGATGATCATTCCGGAAAAAATTAATGATGATACATTATTAATTTTACAATTTTTAAATTATTAACTGCCAATAATTATCAATCATAATTGAGAAATTTATTATAAGTTATCAGAGAGAAGCCTGAGAGGGTATATCACGGTTTGTTGTACGACGCCTTTTCCTTGCGATACGCTAACGCCAACTGAATCTATTTTAGAACTGGTGGAACTACATGGCCAGATCTACTTTTCGGTGCCATGGTAAAACGACCGGTTTATGTCCATACTACAGATCCATAATTATGAATCTGACAAGTACGAGTTATTATATATATTATGAATTTATTAATATATTTCATTTATTTATTTTGTTTCATTATTTTAGCTGTGCGCAATCTTTTTTCACTCTTGATACATGTTATAATTAATAATAATAGGTATATGTATTATTATTAGAGAAATTATATTATCTATACATATATATTTTAATAGAAGAGATATTTGAAAGTTGTTATGTATAATCTTGTTACACATATATAACAGAATATTTAAAAAAATTAAATAAAAGCAAAATGGAAGTAATTTCTCATGCAAATATTATGTAGAACAAATTTTTTTCAAAAGACTAAGTTTTGAAGTAAATCGATTTTGAAGATCTGCATGTAAGATCGTGAGTACGTGTGAACTTGATTAACTAATAGAGATGATGGGTCAATGGATCTCACTGTCATCATAACAAAAAAATAAAGATTCAAAAGATATATTATAATATTATTACATAATTTATACGCTTCTTTCATTTATCGAGCAAGATTTTGCATGCGGGGACATTTTTAGTAATTTACAATTTAATAAAATAAATGTATTATTAAAACTAAGACTCGGATCCGATAAACTGTTATGTATAATCATTTTTTAGTCAAACCAAGATCATAAATCGTACTGAAATTCTGTTAAATTTATAATATCCATATCCGGACTATTTTAATTATTTTCTATTTAGAGTCCTTTTTCAGTTTTTGCAATTTATTTCTACAAGATATTTATATATTACTAATTTTTTATATTTTTTAAAGGAAGTCACGTAAAGTCAAATCTCGAAATTAATTGTTGTCTCTTTTTCGCGATACCAGCTCTTTTATTCATTGTATTTATTTCGTATCATGAACAGCTATAATTACTTCTAATTAATAAATAACAGAAAAATTCTATTGCATATAATGTATTTCATGTGCATATATACTATAAATACATGATAATAAAGAGAAAGATGTTTGTGCGTTGGACAGAAATTTTTATCTTAGTAAGTATTTAACTTATAAAAAGTATTTTAATAATAAAAAATTATATAATAATTAATAATATAATTATGTAAGTTAAATATTGTTAAGTTAATACTATTAGTACCAAGGTTAGTACTGAGATCAAAACCAACGCACAAACATCTTTCTCTTTGAGTTCTTAAAATATAATGATTTTTTCGAGGGAGTGTGGGACTCTCAACCCATAAAAAACGATAACACCCACTAAAAATCCTCACGTTTGTCAAATTGTATTTTTTTTAAGGAATTTTATATTTTATAATACATTTATAAACACACATATGTATTATATGTATAAAATTAATTATATTACAAAAGAAGTATATTACAAAGTATGATATAAAATATATATTATATTGCGTTAAATAAAGAAAATTTATTTGAATGAAAACATTTTATATAAATTAACCAAGGAAAATATATTCTTGTTATTTAAGAATAATAATTTTTTTAAATGGAGTGGAAAAAATATTGGATAGAAAATAATACATGTTCACAAATCGAAGATTATAATTTTTTTAAAGTTAAAATAATTATTGTAGTCTTAAAATGATAATTATAAGCTTGAAATAAGACTATATAATATTGTTGAAATTTAAGATTTTTAAATTCTTTCAAGAAAATTATAAATTGTTGCGTATATATGAAATAATGAACGCGTTCATATATGAGTTTTGATTTGACACTTTTTTCTGTGCATATACATATATCAAATATATTACTATATGCATATAAACCCTCTGTCAGCGGGTACTTTAATTTTATAAAATTCATATATTAAATATAATTGAAATTATTTCATATCTTGCATAAAATTACATAAATATCATGATTTAAAAATATTTATTCTTTTTCTTTAATTTTTATATACAAATAGTATTTTTATTACATATAATAATATATAATAAAACTTTAAAAATAATGAATTAAAAATTTAATAGAAAATTTTTTTTAGAATATAATAAAAGAATAAAAAGAAATTTTTCTATGCTTTAAAATTGACTCAGAATTCGCCATCTACTATGGCCATCCCGCCGTCTGGAGGTTAAAGCAACGGATTTATCTACAATTTACATCTCAATCTACAAAAATTTCTACACAAAAGTCTCTACATAAATTCGTTGCTTTAAAATAAAATAAAAATTGTTACTCACCGACACTAATGCGCAACTGATAGCGGAATTGTCGACATTGAAGCTATATTGTGTGTAACATATAAATATAAAATTCAAATTATAGCAGCTTTTAAAAAAATTGATATTCTAGAATTCTATATTATTATTGTACTCACCAAATTTTATATTTAATGCGTAAAATAATAAGCAGATA
This sequence comes from Anoplolepis gracilipes, assembly GCF_047496725.1. Taxonomy (NCBI): domain Eukaryota; kingdom Metazoa; phylum Arthropoda; class Insecta; order Hymenoptera; family Formicidae; genus Anoplolepis; species Anoplolepis gracilipes. The sequence continues at coordinate 12,858,825 of NC_132974.1, forward strand.
AGTAAATATGGAATAAATAATAAATAATAATAATCTGTAAAAAAAATAAAATAAATAATAATAATATGTAAAAGTGTTTCTCTTCAAGTCTCTTTTGTTATAATTATTCAAATAAATAAACCGAATTAATTCGTATACGCGATTAATAATTAATATATAAATAATAATACAAATGATACTTACCTTAAGGTTGCTCCGCTGATGCAGGATGCCTCTCCTAGGCCTCCTTCTCCTCCCGGATTGTCAGGGTCATCAGGATCCATTATTTTGCACGCGCGATACTTTTCTTAATTTATTTTAAACCGCACAATAGTAAAATCACGCGATATTTTAAACCGTACAGGAATAAAAACGCGCGATGGTTTGGACGGCACTCCCGAATTTCGGAACGATCGAAAATCCTATTTCATCACGCACGAGAATCATGCTTGGAATCGACAGGTCGGACACGATCAAACTCCGAGCAAGAGTTAAGTCCGAAGGGGAAGATAACGAAAGATCGAGGGAATCGATCGTGAATGGAATTCGCTCGATTCTCGTCGGTGCAGGTCGCGATCGCGATTACTAGACGAAGCCAAGACGAATGTCAAACAATACCGCGCTTATATGTCACCAAGGCCGAATGCTATGTTATTTTATTTACGCATTTCGAAATTGTTCACTCAAAAAAATATTTTAATGTAGATAGATTTTTAGATGTCTCAATTAAAATTTATCGCTTCTTTTTGTATCTGTTAGAATATTGTTTGTCACGTATAGAATTTATACCAACAATATTCTAGCAATACCTCTGGAAAATTTAGATCCCATTGCCAAATATTAATCACAAATATAATTGTCCTTGACAATAGGCCTTATACATAGGCAACACAGAAAAATTTTCTGTCTAAATTACACTAATAGTACAGATATAAATTCTGTCTCTGTCATTTAAATTGATTAAGTGGAAAATATATACAGTATCACAGTATTTGCTAATAATTTATCTGTTTCAGTGAATTTTTTACACCTAGAAAATTTTTGTTTAAGTTGTAAGATTATTTTTTCGAGTGTTTTAGACGTATTTAACATATTAATTTATTGCGTAATATTATCATATGTATTATTGTCAAGAGAAACGTTAACGGCACACTGGACGTCGAGGTAACCGAACGCGAGACGCACGTGTCGGCGCCGGCGCGGAGTAAGAACACGTGCGCACATTGACAGTACGCCGCCCGTCGGACTCGGAATGAATGGCTCTAGCTCCAGCGTCACATGTTTGCGCGCTGATCTCGCCCCTCTCTTACTACGCAACGCATGACGTCAAGGAGAGGGGAGAGCATTCTTTCTCTCTTTCTCCTCGAGTAAAAACAATAACAAATATGCGCTATATTACGTGATAAAATTTGACGCGTTAAAATATGTATATGTACATCAAGTGATTCTAAAATATACGTATAAAATTCTTTATTTAAAATGATATTATTATTCGATTCGACATTTAACGTGCTTTAAAGCATAAAATGTGATTACAAAATAATAATACGTAAAGTACTTTAACCAAAGCAATCTTATAACTTGCTGTATAACTGTACAACGATTCTATTTTCTTATTATATTCATTACAATGAATATATTATAATAAAAATTATGTCAATTATGTTATTAACGATTTTATTTGTGTGAAAAATAAAAATCTATTATATGGATACACGCTTATATTTGTTAAATATATAAATGTTATGTATTTTTTGTTTGCACGTATTATGCATAATAACTTCAATATATTTCATAATAATTTAAAATTTTGTAAAAAATATTTTAATAATAACATGTATGTATACATGTATATATTATAAATACATAAATTTATATTATATATTTATAATACATTTTAATATTGTTATTCATAACACTATTAAAATGAAAAAAAAATATTAAGCGCAGCTAAAATAATAATGTAATGAAATAATTAATAAACTCAGAATATTTTCAGATCCGCATAATTATGGATCTAGCATAGACATGAACCAAATCGATCGTTTTACCAAAAGTGGATTGACCATGTAGTTCCATCGGCTCTAAAATTCATTTAGTTGACGCTAGCATATTGCAAGGAAAAGACGCATGAACAACAGTGGTACGCCTTCTCAGACTTCTCTCTATTATTATTTCATAGTTTGCAAAACTGTCTTAGAATTCAATAAACTATTAGGATTTAGGATAACATAATCAATAAAGACCTAATTCATAATCTAATATAATCAACAAAGATCTAATATTCTAAGAATTTTAACATCCATTAATATACTACTGTCTTTTTAAGTTATTTATATGTTTATGTTAATTATATTTTTATATTATATTTATATTATATTTATATATTTACGTTAATCATTATACATTTTTATTATATTTTATATTTTATGCTAAATTAATTATTTATTAATTATAAATTAAACATAGAGGAGTCATCTCTTAGTCATCTTCAATGCGTCAGAATAATTCTGATGCAACATACAAGTAATGTGGCGAGCCGATCATTTGTTACCTTACTTAGATAAAAAAAAGAAGGAAGTATGTGTATTGTACATAGATACACACAGCCAGATACGCCAATAAAACACGCTACGGATCATTCAAGACAGGAATTCTCAAACTCGCGCAATGTTCGTAAAAACTAAACGGACTGACAATCTGAATTTTTTTCTCGAAAGCATCGTTATTGTCATCGTTAAAGTGTCTAATTTAGTATCATATTATCAATGATAATATAATATTAAAATTATCTAGCAGAATTTTTCTTATTTTAGAAATACATAAAAAAAGACAGGACAGGATCCGAGGTTTGAGAACCCGCGGTTCTGTAGCATATAAGAGGAATAGTGCGCGTCAGCTGTTGACCGCAATAGAGCGCCCGTGATTGGCTCGCGGCTCCGTGCGATACGACCAATCATCGTGAAACACGTTTATCTGACGGATGCAGCCGAGCGTAACCGATAATGCACGAATGCTATGCTATATGCTATTTCATCATGTCAGTTTGTTGCGTCAGTCGATAGATTGAGGGTGTGTTTATGTGTCCGGTTATGCTGAGGACAATCATTCTACATCGAACAATGGTGCGGTGCGTTGTATAAAGAGAGGTTAGAACCACGATACATTACGTCTTACAATAAACTCGGAAGAAGTCATTATCGAGAAAAAAAGCGAAAACAAGAGAGAAAAATTTGTTCATGGCGGATTATGAGCTCCACGAGGAACGTCGTCATCGCCTTTTCTAAGGGACTATCCAATCCTAAGGCAATCCAGGTGAACGAGTTGGGACGCAGTGTGTTACCCAGGTTGAGCTTCACACCAATTTTGACAAACAAAACGAGGATGGACGCCAAAAAGATTCTTCAGGTTACTGCCAAGCAGGAAGAGATACGCTCGGACGATGATTTCGCGACATTCATCAAGACCGAAGATGTCTGCGTACGCAGTAAAAAGCGTCGTCTGGATCATCTGACGTGGGAGGAGAAACTACAAAGAAAGTAAGCGAAAATTCAATGCAACCAGCAATTCAATTTCTGTTGAGTTTGTTATCACCCGCGAACTAGGACCGATGGTGTTCTAAAGCTAAAATGTCAAGTGTTTTTTGAAAGGAAAAAAAAAAAAAAAGAAAGGAGATCTGGATTTCTTCCTCTCCAAAGTTTTTACATAATTCTTCTAGTTAGATTGGCAACGAATTAAATCTATTTGTTTGGTATCATTATAATTTACGAAGTCGAATCAAGTTAAACTTCTGTTCCATGAATTCCACGATGTAGCGTCATTTGCTCGTTTCGACGAATTAACGCGTGTTTGCTGATCATTAATTTCCGCTTAATTGTTTCAATACATTATTCACGATGATGTAGCAATTAAATTTCATAATTCTGTATATATTTTTCGATTAATTTATCTAATATATATTATCTATTTATCTAATATATCATATATATATTATCTAATATATATTTATCTAATATAATATTATGTATGCATATAAACGAAAAAAATATTCTACAGATTTCAATTTTTTTTCCATTCACGTTTATATACATTTAATGACGTTGCATCCATAATAAAATAAGGTTGTTTATGATAAAGATGGAGCATCTGTCATAGAACTGATAATATAAAATTACATGAGGAATACATATTATATTAATTTTCAACTAATTAATAATTAATCTTAGTAAATCTCTATTTATATGAAGTATAGAATTTCATCAGTGCATCCAAGAATTGCATCATTTTTGCTTATCACTCAAAAATTAAGCTTATCTTTTTTTGGTCCGTATTTTAGCGAAAGTCGTGATAAAAACCAGATAATTTCGTTTTTAACATTTAATATACACGCATACATATTTCTTTACTCAGCCTGTAATGTACTCAGCTTTGTAAGCCTTATCTTGTTTATCGCGCGAAACAGACCAGTCTTCAAAAAAATATCTGCAAAATTAATTATAAGATATAGAAAAAGAACGATAAGATTTGAAAATACATGAAGTATTCTTTCTGCGAATTGTAGGAAATTTTTACAAAATATTCTTTATGTTAAACGTAACTGCTTGACGTAAATGCAATTACGTGATTACCGCGTATTATAAATATACGATATTAATTACCGGTTTTCAGAATAATGAGTTACTACAGCAATCGTAAATTTTACCTCGCAATTGCGTTATGTAACAATGAGCAATTTTCCTTCTTTATCACTAATAACAAGTAGTATGAGTAATATCGATCGAAAAAATATCAATAACAAAATGAGAAATTATGTTACATCACCTTGTCGGTGTAGCGAGAAATACAATATAATCTAATACGACAAAACATCCGTTTTTCATGTTTGATATTCACCATTTCATCATTTAGAAGTATCAAGAAAAAATAAAAAAGGAAGATACATGTAATTAATTTTTTTTCATTTTTTGTTCTCATGAATTTGTACAAATTAATTATCATAGAAAATAAAAATTATTTTTTACTTTTGTAGATTATTATTTTAACGGCATATATAAAAATTATAATATATATTTAACATTGGCATTTTTCCGTTCGGCAGGAAACTGAAGAACCGAGTGGCGGCTCAGACTTCGCGGGACCGCAAAAAGGCCAGGTTGGATGAACTTGAAGATACGGTGAGAACGTTGAAGGAGAGGAATGAACAGCTCGAGCAGGAATGCAGAATGTTGAGATCACAGAACGAGTCGTTGCTGAACGAGACGAAGAGGTTCAGGAAAGAGAGGGACATGAGGAACACACCTTCAGATGAACAACAACAACAACAACAGTACTGCTCCACGTGCCAGTCTCGTGTCGGCTGCGCTGCACCTTTGCCAGGATCTGCAGTATCCCACAACTACCCTCTGCCGCAGGGTGGGTCAGCACAGCCGGCATCTTGCCTGACACTAACTCCAGGAGCAACTATCCTGTGGAAGATCTTGACTCTCTACCTTCTCTCGAAGAGCTGTTTAGCGACTTGCAAACCGAAGACACAACCGGATGCGTCGTTGAACGACTCGAAGAACTGGCTGCGAGCCTTATGCGAGAAGTTACCAGTGGAATGGAAGCAACTCCTCATAGAACAGATGAGCAAGTGAGTTTTGAAAATCATATACACATATTATACTCGTACTTCACACATGTATGTCTTTTCCTATCATCTGTCATTATCTTTGTTTAAATCAAATTATTAAATATCCGTTATTGCTTACTTACTTTCAATCATATAAAATAATTAACTTTTTTTTTAAGGTGTAGACATTAACAATTTTCTTTTTAGTTAAATAGTTATTTTTTATTAATTTTAGATGGACCCTTTTTGAAATTTCGAATGTTATATATTAGACTTATATAAACTGGGTTTTTTTGGCTGTAATGCAGAGATGGATGAAATATTCCGAGATAGAACACAATTCTATATATAATGCCGGGATTTTAATTTTATTAATCTTAGGACGCTCTTTTTGAAATTTTAAATATTATATAGACATATATATATATATATATAGACATACATAAACTAATTTAAAAAAATTTTTGTTTTTTCATGTACGGTCATTAACGCAGAGATGGATGAAATACTCCGAGAATTAGAACAAAATTTTAATGGAAATAAAATTTTAATCCTCAGAGAAAATCCGAACGTTTCATTCATTTACTCTGCATTCGCGTTCTTCTTCATGATTCAGTCGTTGTCCCATTATTAATGACTTGTCGATTGCGCTTCGTTCCGCAGGTGTCCGTCACAGAAGATCCTGTTCAAAAATCTGACTGTTCAGAGACAATGGTGGGGCAAACATCAGAAGATGTGGAAGCCGATCGAGTCCGTGAAAGTATGAGCAATGCCTCCTACATACCGGATACGTCTGATTGGAGTCACACCGTTGTCCGCGACATAAAGAGCACAGCACCGATCAAGACCGAGATCGAGATCAAACAAGAATCTGAACCAGCACCAGACCTCGATACCCTCTATGGTACTTACGACGAGGCCACCAATTCCATCACGATCATTTACCCGGGCGAGGAAAATAACGATTGCGTAGGCATTCAGGAGTGCGTTCAAGAAGTGATCAGCACTGAGAACATTGGCAGCTGTGATACCGGCGTCGCCACGCATCTCACCGTTCCCCTTTTGACCACCACCACTCATCTTGGGACGCAATTATCGCCGGCCTACACCGACATTATGTCACCCGCGATGAGCGATATCTATTCGGACGTGGATAATTGCGGTATCTCCTCGACAAAGCTGGACTACGCCAATTTGTCGGATGGCGGTTACGAATCACACGATTCCCCGGATCCACGGCTGTCCAACTCCTTGGCCGATCCGTGGCACGAGAATTTCATAGAGTTCGAGTTATTTCCCAATCTGGCCTGACAGTTCTCGCGGAGGCGGGCTACCGCGCGCCGCACCGAGGCGACCGCTAAACCGATGCCAGATCGTTGCGTCTGTAATAGGGGGAGCTTCAGAAGTAGGACATCGCGAGGTTGATGCACTTGCACTTATTATACTATAGAGTGCACAAGAGAAAGGAGAGAGAAAGTTTCGCTATTGAAAAGCATCATAATACGCTGAACAAATCTGTTGTCTATTTGAATCAAAATTTACGAACTTTAACTAGACTCTCACATATATTTTTTTTCATTAATGTTGAGTAGTTTAGTTTCGTAATAAGCATTTTAAATAAAATGGACAACTTGAGAAAGAAACTACTGTCGATTCTGTAAATATTTTGTAAATGTAAATTTTTGAAAGTATGCGAAGTAAAAAAATCGCACATACATTACATTCGTCAGCGTTAATTATGATTAATCAAATCATTTATTAAAATCATAACTTTACCAACAAGAACTAGCAAATCACTAATGACTATTTATAAAAAAGTTATTTAAAAAGGTTTTCTAGCAATCTCATGCTCAAGTAATAGCTCTTTCTCCTTTTCATAAATCTGAGAAAAATAACCCTCTAACACAGCGCAAATGATAGCACAACACACACTATTGATAGTTTAAGTATTTACTATAATGTACTAAATTTCTTATAAAACAAAATTAATTCTTATATATCCATTAACTGTAAGAATCCATGTGTGTGTGTGTGTGTGTGTGTGTGTATATATATATATATGTATATATATATATATATATATATACATATTTTTCTTAATTTATTCAGTGTTGCAATATGGACCTAAATAATACTCTACACTATACATATTCTACTACAGAAATTACTACAGAAATTAAATTTTTTTACACATACACAGATGTTTACTTGAGAAATTTATTATTGTGTATATATATATATATATATTAAGTATGTTTAATTCTCGATCTTTCGCTGTGTCGCAGGATACCAAATAAATTTCGAAATATTAACTATCTTTATATGTATTTCCGATCCTTGTCCTCTGCTGCTTATACGCAATTCCGTTCACTTCGGGCACATGCTATCTTCGTATAATTCCTTCAATTATTTCTTTCTTTACATAGCAATGTGGTTCGATACAGAGGGTATAAGTAGACTTGTATAATACTATTCGGGCGGTAATATTCGTTAAACTTTCATCCTATTCTGTTTTTATTTAAATATTTATAAATATATGAAATCTAATGAGTGCGTGCACGGGAAGAGTTTTCATGAAATATTTGATGGCAAAAGTTCGTTTGTCGTACAAATACCTGTTCGAACAAGTACATCCTATACATATATCTACTAGATATATCTACTATCTCGATACAAATTATTAGTAAAACGATATAAACTGTATAGCACCCTTTTCGTTAATCCTAAAACGACATGATAGACTCAAATTTGTGCAGTTGGAGAAACGCAATTGTTATGTAAAATTATATAAAGATTTAAAAGATGCCAAAAAAATTATATTCCGTCAAATCTATTAATTCTTGGACAATTAGATTTTCCACAGTGAACAACATTTCATGGGGAGAAAAAATGTCTTCCCCAATTTTAACAATTTCTGTTTTATTTATTGTTTGTAGTTATGTTTCTTTATTATTGTTTTATTTTATTATGATATTTATGTTTTAAAAACAAATAATGGAGTTTCATCCACTTACGTTCTCTTTTCAGATATATATAACATTTTTAATTTCTTTTTCTCTAAAAACAAAATTAAAATCTAAACTCGTCAGTATTACTAGAAATGGCATTCATGATGGGACAGATTATACATATATCTTCTAATGTATTTTTTGTGTTCAATTATTTTATAATTATGTTCAGTATTTTAATCTTCAATAATTGAAATCCCCTTATTCGCAATATTCTTTCGATTGCATTCGTCCAAAGGTATTTATAAAAAATGGAAACTCTAAAAGGCTATTTTTCAGGCAATGTAAGTCTCGTCTCTAACGCTTGTATATAGACGATCAAAGCAATTATGTATATACCGTATACATACTTCGTCGAGAGAGTAATAAAACGGCATCGAGAGCGAAATTGCTTCTCGTTTTCTTATTATGTTACAAAATATATAAGAGGAGAAAGAAAGAGAGAGAGAAAGAGAGACAAATCATTTATCCGAAGAGCTTCTCGAAACAACCATGGCAGTAAGGCTTGTCGTTTTGTTCCTTGAACGTGCCCTTGTTCAACTGTTTCAAGCAAAACGCGCATACGAAGTGCTCGGGATGGAATTTGCGGAACATTGCCGTTATGCAGCGACCTATAAATACAAAAAATGAAAAAAGAATCATGTATCATTCGAAGATCTTAAACTTAAAATTTTTGTACTTACCAGTGATGGGCTTGTGACATCCCGCGCACAACGATCCCCTCTTGGCGTGGTAGTGTGTCTCGCAATACGGCAATCCCTCGTGGTCAAAGAATGAGCCCCCCTGAAACTTCTGTCTGCAATCCTGCAAATAAAAAAAAAATGCATTAAAAAATATTGCATGATAAATTTTAGCGTACAAAAAAATATAGTTTTAACGATTCGGCAGAATTTTGGAGATTTTACTTAGGAAAAAGAAAAAATATAAGTTCGTTATATGGGAAATGGATATATCTATAGGACTATATGTAGAAAAATATATATATAAAATTATGCACGAACACACGAGTACCTTCTGTGTAAAATGCACACACACACACACACATACAAACACATATATATATATATATATATATATTAAGATTCTTAACGAGTTGATATTAAAGTTTCCGTCAAGAATTTAATCAATATTCTTTATTGATCAGATCAGAATTGTTTTCAATTTCAATAATTAAAATTTTCCTCGAATACGAAATCTTTATCTTAAGATATCAAATAATAGGATTCTTCCTTCTCCCTCCATTATTTCTTTCCACTTCAGGAAGTTTAAATTAGTTGAATTTTCATATTTAATATGATTAATTATTCCCTTTTCTACTGAATAGATTAAATGCACAAAAAAAATAAATAATATACCGATATATAATTTTCCAAGATTCGTATATCTATTTTAGTATTAATCATTTATATACATATATAAAATAATATATATACACGATATATGTATGTATATTATTTTATATATGTATATAAATGATTAATACTAAAATAGATATACGAATCTTGGAAAATTATATATCGGTATATTATTTATTTTTTTTGTGCATTTAATCTATTCAGTAGAAAAGGGAATAATTAATCATATTAAATATGAAAATTCAACTAATTTAAACTTCCTGAAGTGGAAAGAAATAATGGAGGGAGAAGGAAGAATCCTATTATTTGATATCTTAAGATAAAGATTTCGTATTTGAGGAAAATTTTAATTATTGAAATTGAAAATAATTCTGATCTGATCAATATATATATCGTAGATTCAAAAATTACAAGAGAAATATAGACAGCCTCAGAATCACTTTGTGTACACTAGTGTAACACATGTATACTATATATTACATTTAATCTCGATCACACAGATCTTGGACGCAACGAGTTTCATATTGAATTTAACACGACAAAGAAACATAAAAAAAATGATATTCATTAATAGCCATCACTATGTCTTTCTATAAATGATCGAAAATTTTACAGTACTAGATAAATCGGGATTCTAATTTATACATTTTTCTAATTTGCTCCAGTTAATTTAATAAAGTTGAATTAAAAAATAAAATGCACAATTATTTTGTATTTATATTTATATTCAGTCATGTAAAAAAAGATTTATCAAAAAGATTAATTAGTTTAATTAAGCGAAATGAAATTAATCATTTTACATGTACCAAAACAAATTTTAATTTCAACTCCGATTCATCTATTGTTACTGTAACGATTTGAGGAATGTAAATATATGTATCTACGACATTGTAGCAATCAGCTTGGTTCTTTCTCGCATTATTACCATAAGACGCGCGTTGTGCAACGTCTTCGAGTAGCTGTATATACATATATACATGTGTGCGAGATAGCCGGCTCTCGTGTGTCTTTTTGTTTTGGAGTTTTCTTTTTTTCTTTTGAGGGGAGGGGAGGTGGGGAATGAGTGGGTGAGGGAAATTTATTTCTTTACTTTTCACATATAGTACTAATAGTATCTCTGCGCAACTCGACAGAAATGCTTTCGATTGTCAAGAGCTACAGTGCAATGTCAAGGCGCGTCGAAAATGAAAGCAGCGATCTTGAACTTCGAGCTTGCCCGCCAAGATGTAAGTATGCCCCATAATGTAAGAGTATGTAATGCAAAGTGTGAAAAGTGCGGTGTTTTCTGTGCGTGTTTGCAACGCGGAATCGAGACAACGATGATTTGCAGTTGGCGTTTCTCGTTCCCAATCTTCCTCAGCGCCAGCTACATCACCTGTCGGGGAATCAGCAGGGTATTGGCTCCGCATTCATAGAGCCGGAGGGCATACAAGGGGCGTTATAATCGTGCGGAGAGCGGCTGGACGACGGGGTGACAAAGAAATTCGGGGACTTCGACATAAAGAATAGACAAGACGACAACGACGACGACGACGACCATGGGACTTTTTTTTTACGCCTCCTGCTCTTCTTCCTCGTCGTCGTCCACTCCGACGCACTTGGGACACACCGGCTGTCCTTCCATCGCGTAGAAGGACTTTCCAGAGACCGGCTTCTTGCAATCCTGTAATTGTCAGAGTTTAATATTGCGTCTTTCGCGATTTTTTTTCTCTGCAATTTTTCGCGTTTTCTAGACTACGCATGAAGGAAAACACCGACGAACTCCCGTTAAATTTGTGCTGAAAATAAAACCACGTGATATGAGATCGATGAGCCGTGCGAGCGCGATACCCACCCTGCAGACGAAACAATCCGGGTGCCACTGGCTGTTGAGCGCAGATATATAATTCTCCATAATGGCACGATTACAGCCACCGCATTTAGGCGCAAACATGTCGAAGTAGTCCTCACGGCAATAAGGCTTGCCATCTCGCTCGTGGAAGCCTTCTTCGCCGAACTGCTTGCCGCACTGAGCGCAGAAGAAATGCTCGGTGTGCCAGGTCTTCTCCAGAGCGGTCACGCATTTCTAGAAAAAAAAATCTTTCTTGCAATCGCAAATTTGCATGATGAAATATTTGGAGGGTCCGAGAAAAAAGTGTAGATTGTCGACTGATTAATTAATTTTCTCCTCTCCTTTTTCTGTATCATTATATAATCATATCATAGCCTGTATCATGGAAAAAGAAATTCTATTCAATCAAAGCTTCAAGTTAATGAATTAATCAAATATTCTCCAATTGTTAAAAATTGATACATTAAGTTCATGCTCGAATTCGATCAAGTTTAAATCTGATAAATTTATTCATCTCGTTGTTCAGACATTCTACGAAATTTTCAAAAGAAAATTAAATCGAGGATACGTGAAAGGTCGAGGATTTATTACGAGTCCTCTTTATTATTTTTTTCTCTATCAATGTTCCTTATCTCGGTTGCACTTTCAGAATCCATCATTATGATACTCTTTCCCTCAACAAAGCTCCTAGAATGATTTTAAGACCCTTACATCAAGAATGGGCCCGTTGCAGTAAGCGCAACGGGGTGAGAACAAATTGTGATAGTCTGTCTCGCAATAAGGATGGCCCTCCCTCTCGAAGAAGTTCCGCGTGCCTAATTCCTGGTTGCAATGGGTACACGTGAAATGTTCCGGATGCCACGTCTTGCCCAAGGCTGTTATCACCTGTGGAATGTTATCAAGTAAGAGAGTGTAAAAGAATATCCAATTGCCGGGACTGACTTTCAAGATTCAGCTACAATGTAGCTGATGGCTACCTGGCCCACGATAGGCTTCTCGCAGGCGTTGCAGCATCCCTTCTGAGTAGTGTTGACACCCTGGCGGCTCATGTCGGCCTGAAGATTACCAAGCATAGAATCCAACTGATTTTGTTTGAGAGGCTGGCTTTCCCCTGGTTGATAGAGATGAGTCGTATGAGTCTCGGTAATGTGGACACGAGTTTGTGTGCCTTCGCCGACGGGCAGTGGGCTCTGCGAGCTCTTGGTAGCCTTGTTGGGCTTCGCGTACGGGGAGTCGGTAACTGTCTGGTGCTGATGGGTGCCGCTGTTGATCTGCAATGACAGGCGGATTGTAGGATCGAGTATATAAATCCAAATGTTAACCGTCTATCCGAGAAACCGAGATTGATTTTCAAGTGCCTTGTAGATGAGGAAATAAAATAATAAGGAATTTAAAAAGCACAAATTTTCAACTTCTTTGAAAAGGTGATGTCTATTCTAGATCGTCGAAGAATAACAGACATCACGAAGAAAAATTTTCTCAGTTTTTAAGATTTCTAATTTCTTCGAAGAGCCAGTTTATCCTTTAATAACAACGACAGTTTCCCGCGTAATTTTGTGCGTCTCTGTCACGTGTGTCTGTATGCTTGTGCACGCAGGACAGGTGTGTCAAGGTACGAAAAGATAGTTCAAGGTTGGATGTCGCGAACGGAGATTTAATGGACAAGGTGAGAGAAAAATATCGAGTCGGGTAGGATGTCAAGGCGCAAGTTGTCGAGAGATGTTGAATGAAATGGAACAAAAACCCACGGAGACGATGGTAGATAAGAAGGAGATGTGGATCGCCACGGGCGAGCTTGCAGACTGGCCGAAAGCTCCGGGTGTTTCGGCGGGTAACGTCGCCGATGCCCCACCTCTTTGTGACTTCGTCTTCGCGGTTCTCCCTTCTCCCGTGGTCGCGGAAAATCGGTGATGCGGAGAAAAAGGAGTGGACAGGAGGGAGGGTAGTGAGGTTGGTTATTTTCGTAACGTGGGGAGCCAAGAATGGGCAGGAGTGGATTTAACGCCCTGGTGTTTTCCGATTCCGCGGTAAATCAAAGCGACGACAGAGTCAGATCAGTCTGTATCTGTTTCGTTGATAACTATATGTAGATCCATATAAAGGTGTCTTATGAATAAATGCTTTATACTATACAGAATTCTTGGAAGGATAAGCGACAAAATTATTTGTAAATCGTCTCTTAAGTCCACATTCTTAAAAAAAATTACATTTAAAATGTTTCAAAGTGAGCTTTCCAAACAAAAAAAAAAATAAATAAATAAATTCATCTAACTAACGTCCTGTCAAAAATTAAATGAGATTTTATTAATTCTTACTATATTCTCGATAAAATTAAATTTTAATTTTCTTTAATTTAAATTCAATTTACTTAGGTTTATGCGAACAATACGCGATAGAAATCTTCTGACCACGTGCAGATTGTTTGGATGTTACTTTTGATTATCCCGGTTATATACACAATGCAAATGAAAAGCAACATAAAATGAGATGTGCGCTAACCCTTTCGGTGCGAGATTAAACGTAAGAAAAGAAGTATGTAAAAAATTTTAATCAACATTTCTTCAGCAACAAACTCCTGGAAATTTTTCTGACAATTTCGCGTTTATGCGCATAACGTAAAAAAATACCGAAAGAGTTATTCAACCTTTTGTGAAGTATTTTTTAAAGCATTATAAAGTATAATTTTCTATTATTTTTTCCAATCACATTTTAAATATTCAATAATTTATCAATTTGCAAATTACATTATATTTTTTTTTTTTTCTTAAATAAAATAAAAGTATAATATTGGAAATGAGATGCAGTTTTTGCACATCAACCGCTTCGAAAGGGTCACTCGCGTTATGTATAACATTACACAATGTATAGCATTGGTTAAGTTAATGTACCTTGAATTCGGAAAGCGAAGCCATTAGATCATCCAGCTCCTTGGTAGCGTTACTCGCGGTATGACCATTAGGGTAACTCCTCTGAACCTCTGTTCGACTCAGCGAGCCATGCTGACTGGAGGGATAGCCGTCATAGACCGGCTGTATCTCCGTGGATGTCTCTTGTATGGTGACCCTCACTTTTCCATCGGTGGGATAGTCTCTGCTCGGGGGGACAAGAGTTTCCGTTTTACACCGAACGCGAGTTACTGCGTCATTCATTATTTGCGGTATAAAAAGTGAAAAATTGACAGCAACCGGCAGCATCCAAACTCGGAATCACTGATTGATCTCGATCTTATTTTTTTATTATATGATCCCGAAATTATTTATGCAAATCGAGCAATATGCTTTGAAAGCAGGCTTTTTAATATGTAGCTTTACACTGTTTTAGGATTAATTTGCGCACACAAACAAAAGCTCACCCATTAGGCACTGCGGTGCTTAGTTCCTCGAGCAATGAATCGACGGTGGGTCGAGAGGCCGACATACTACTCGGGGAACGAAGCATGGGGCTGGTCGCGCCCCCGTTCACCCCTGTTGTGGACACGCGGCTGTCTATAATCATCAAGCCATTTTGTTCGATAAAAATCACTCCTGCCGAGATCATCTTTGACCCTTCCCGAAATTGGTTCGGTAATACTTTAAATTAATTCTGTTTGAAAGAAATATAGAATGCTCAAAATCTATATTTATTGTACCCTCTTATAGATAGATTGTACTCTCTTATTGTAGATATTAAATTAAATTAAACGTAAGTTTTTGTTCGGTATATATTTTATCTATTGCATTTGATATTTTCATCAGACAGATTAACAAATTTAAAATTGATTAGTCTATCGAATTGGAATAAAATAAAGAATAAGATGATATTTTTGTCTTTGAGACTTAATTCGTGAAAAAGCCTTTACTTTCTATTGTTTCGGATTTGTAAAACTTTTGACAATTAAAGAGAGATTTATCGCGAATATTTATTGCTCGGAAAGGGTTAAGAATTTAGATAAAGAGCCAACCTCTTTCTTGAAAATGGGCATTATAGCGCGCATTGCTCAGGTCTTGCAGGAGGGTGTCCAACTCGGAAAGATTGTTATTGAGGGAGGGCATTTTGCTCCCGGTGCCCGTCTGGGTGTAAGACGCACTTCCGGTTTTACCGATGGTTTCCTCTATCGCCTCGCGGTTCTGGTACGTCGGCTACAACATGCGGACAAAATCGCGATGACAGCTTCAAAAGCTTCTTCGAGAAACAGATTCATCATCAAGGACATATATTCATCGTCAAATATGTACAAAATCATCAGTTTCTTTATTAATTTTTTATTGTTCTAAATGAATTTTAATGTAATTTATAATAATTTTAATTTGTAAAAAAAGTTTTCCGTTTCTATCTTATCTTTTAATATTCTTATATATTTATTATTTCTTTCGTCAGGTATAAAATTTATTTCAATTTTATTAATATTTGATAATTTAATCAATTCCTCATTATCCGACGTATCAAGGCTAATAGCAGATGCTTTTTAATATTTGATCTGATCATATAGTAATATAACATAAGTGCGACAATAAAACGTCGAAAGCGGTTAGGAAAATTAATTAGCACTTGATGAGGCTTTCTTTAGATGAATGAATTTTACGAAAATGGTTGGAACGGCAACTATATAATTTTCTACGTTCCGCCAGGTGCTCTTGGCTTGTTAATCTATAAAAGCGATGGCCTGCCAAGTTTGCGTAAAGTGCATTATTATTTAGAAACATGATGTCACTTGAATCATTATGCGTATGGAATTGTCGTTCAATCGATGTGGCCTTTTTAGTTTCGATAGAGTCAATTTTAGATCGTGTTTAACAGCGGGGAAAAATGTCCTAAAAAGATCGCAATCGCTCTCCTGTTTAGACTAATAAATAATCAATAATATATATTATATCTACAGAATATAATAAGTATTTTTTGTCTCTGCAAGTCAAAAAAATTGATGAACATCGATAATTGAATTATTCATTACAATTAGACTCTTTAAGATATATTTGTAATAATCATATAATTTGTGAAAGAAATAAAGCTAATTTATAAATTTATATGGATTTTGTATAAAAATGTAAAGTGTTACATCTAATTATATTAAATAAATAAATACATGTGGGTACATAACATTGTGTGTGTGTGTGTGTGTGTGTGTGTGTGTGTGTGTGTGTATGTGTGTATGCATAACATTTACTAATTGTAATATCTATCTACGTTCAAATTACAATGTTAAAGACATATCACGTTTTAACAACTAAACCAAAGATACTCCAATTACGAAATCGACGACACACACGTGGTCGCTTTAACTTGTTTACCAAAATTATATTTAATACTTGACGTCATGCTAATTGATGGCCAAATGTGAGTCGCCATCCATAATCATAAATTAGAGATCTTACGACTTTTTGAAGAGGTAAAATGTTCAACGAAGAGATGTTGCACAATTCATCTGTTTCTAATAATCCCCATATAAAAACAAGGTAGTATAGTAGTCTTCGCGCAATTTTAATCGCAGAAGGTTAATAGTTGTTATCGCAAACAAATAAAAATATAAATAAATTAAAATATTATTTTTAATTTTTTTATTTGTTGGCGACAACAGCTATTAACCTCTTATATGTATAGTTTTAAACACACTTAATGCAGCTTTGTAAGTATATATTTATTTTTTTAACATATTTGTCATAACTATTAATAGATTTAAAATAATAATTTTGCAAATAATGGCCAAAAAATAATAAACGAATAATTAATAGTCGAATTTTTAAAAAAGAAGCACAAGGGCAGCCAAATTTATCGTTAGATTACCGCGCAATACTACTTTTTTGCAATAAAGTAGTATTATGGCGCATCCTGCTGGATGGAAACTAGGTTACACGCTGAGTTGTCAGCCTAAAAATATCCTCGAAAAGCCAGCAGAAACATATCAGCAAAACGTATCGGCGCGGGATGTTTCGGCGACGACATCACTATTAATGCGGAGAAGCGTTCACAGGATCTTTCGCGTGATCTTTACACCATTTGCGACTGTCACAATTGAATAGTTTGCAATTAACGATGAAAGATTCTTCAACGAATATAATAATACCTAGTTAATTTATTCTGAAAATTTATTAATGAAAATGTAACAAAAAGTTGTTATGTGTTTTGTTCTTATATTTCCTATAATTTTGCAGTCTGCAATATTAAAGAATCTTTTAATTATAGGAATATTAAGATAATTTAAAGATAAATCGACATATGGGAAATTTTGATTTTTTTATAATTTATTAACAACATTGTAAAAGCTAGAATCACACTAATAATTCCCGCACGTCAAATTTATTATGATGTGAACAAAATTGACAATAATTGCAATATTACCAGAATTGTCCAAAGTGAGTTTAGAAAAGTTGTGTGATGATTTTCGTACATGTGTATGTAAAAGAATTAAATTTTATGTGCGAAAAAATGGTCTTTACATAACTTTGTTTTTATTCATAATGTAATATAAATATTTTTTATTAATTTCATACAATAATTATTTTAAAAAAATTTATTTTATTTCAGAATAACATAAAATGTTCGAATCTCCTCAAATATCTAGATCTCTCTTCAATATAATAAAAAAAGAAAACAGTTTATTTTCTTGAATAGTAAACAAATTTACTTTTTAAATGTTTATAATTTACATGTAATCTCTTTTCTCTTTGTGTGTGTGTGTGTATAAAATAAAAATTATATATTTATTGTGTATAGCGAATATATAAAATAAAGTTTATTTATGTTATTTTATAAAACGTTAAAATATTGAATAATTAATCGATAATTATCATGTTTAAGTTAATATATTGAGATATTTCCAAATTATCACATAAAAAATAATAAGTTTTCATTATTCTCGTTAAAAAATTCATTACAAATTGCTCATGAACTTTTCAGGGATATAAGATATTTGTGGGACACATTACGTATCCAGGACATGTCAGTGTATGTACAGCTCAATCCGTCGCGCTCACGTGCTCGCGTTCTTACATGCGACCGAATTTAATTTATGCAACGGGTTGCACATTTGCAACGGCGATGCAAACATCTGGAATTACACATACATGCATAATATTTAACACGAGCTAAATTTGCGCATCAAAGGGAAAGCTTTTAACATCCGCGACCTTCGACAGAGATTTGGCACTCTCGGCAGTAATCTGGTAAGAAATATTATTACTCTTGTCAACGTGTGTCTCATAACCCAAAAAGTTATTTAATATTGTGACAGCCATTTAAGACAAACTCACAAGAGATAATGTAAAACTAACAAAATTCAAGTTGTCACTAAAATTAAAATATTTCTATTTAATTACAAATTATGTAAAGAATTAATAATTGAAAGATGTACATTTTTAATTACTGACTAACAAGAAAATGATCTAATTACACAACTGTTTCAAACTGAAAGTCGACAATGAATGAAAAATTAAATAATTTTTACACTGTTATTTATAAAAATATAATTAAAACAGAGTTCTTAAAAAAAAATAAATAAATAAATTTTATACAAATATAATTTAAATAAAGATTGAGATATTTTTATCATATGCATGAAACTTCTTAATTTAATTTTCCTCTAGTTAATGTTGAGAAAATAGGTCTAGGACTAGTCGTGAAACTGGATCGTGTCGCACGATACCGATTCACATCCGAGAATGATGACTGTAGCAGAAATGCGACATGAAAGATCGATGCCATGACAGCACGTTCCGAGAAGAATAATAGGGACAAGAAGAAGCGGGACAACTTATACGCGGGTGCAATTTAAGAATCGGAGTTATTGTTAAAATCAGCCGTAAATTTTCTAACTTATCAGTCGTGAAACAATTCATTTAACTTTTAAGCTCGCGATTTTTTCTTTACTGTATACAAGTTTCTCAAAATTGACACATTTTTTTAAAACTGAACTTTACGTGTAAAAGTGTCGGAAAAAATAGATATATCTGCAGAATAATAAATAGTAGTAGTATATTTAAATATAAGTTATATAAATAAAAATAATAATTAACTTTTTAATAAAAATAAAAAAAATATAATTTAATCGTTTGAGAATCATTTTTACAGTTTAGATAATTATCTTAATAAGTTATACAAATAAAAATAATAATTAACTTTTTAATATTTAAAAAAAATATAATTTAATC
Source organism: Anoplolepis gracilipes (assembly GCF_047496725.1). Classification (NCBI taxonomy): domain Eukaryota; kingdom Metazoa; phylum Arthropoda; class Insecta; order Hymenoptera; family Formicidae; genus Anoplolepis; species Anoplolepis gracilipes. The sequence continues at coordinate 12,878,732 of NC_132974.1, forward strand.
GGTTGAAAATCATTTTTACAGTTTGGATCATTATCTTAATACAAACAAATCGAAACAACTATCACATTCGATATTTGTATTATGACCACCTGGACTTCACTTTGTTAGACTTAAGAAGTTCATTCACCTGACATAGGACATTCTCCTCTATTGTTCCATGTAAACGATATTAGATAAAGTACATATGTATATAAAGTAACGAATATATCGATTTATTAAATATATCATTTTAATAATCGTTTTAACCTATATTTAGATAATTAAATTTTAAAAAATTTTTTCACATTAATTTCTTCGCAATTATAGATATTTATAAATTCATATTTTAATATATCCGTAATTTCTCTCATTCAAACGTTACAAAAAAACTTTAGTTTTTCACAATCCTTATTTCTTTTCCAACTGAAAATAATAAGAAAATAATAGTAACTTTAATTTTTTTTCTTAATTAAAGGTGAAAGATTTTAAAAAAAGATTAAAACATAATTGAATGTGAACGTTTCTATCGTTTGTACAATTTTCGCTGTAAAATACATTGAAAAGTCGCTTCGCCTTTGTATTTAAATTCTACTTTCAGGTGGATACATAACGCTCACAATGGTAGGTATATATTGTTAGATGATTACAAAAGAGTCTAGTTAAAAGATATATATGCATGTATTTATGAATATATATGAATGCATAATGTTGCGACTCGATGTCGCGACGATATTATCGGATTGAAGGTGAACGGAAGTGCTTTTTCACTGGGAAAAAAATTCCGATTTGACGTGATTGGCGCGATAGCGAATGGTGCAGTTGGCTCGGCCGTATATTTTGCAGTCGGAGTGTAAGTCGAATCGACGAACATGAATAATAGAGACCGAGCTGTCCTAGGCCGAGCGAGGATCGATAGATCGGCAGGGAACGTAACAGGTGTTCGGTCGCGGAAAACACGAAACGCGCGCGGAAACGCAACATTCTTTCTGCACGATTCTCTTTTATATAACTCGTGGAAAATATTTCTTTTTTTTTTTTAGACAGCGCGAGCCTCTCGCTACGCAAAACAGATTTTTTTATTAACAAATAATTTTTTTATTGGTAATCCTGTGTAAAGATTTTTTTAACAATAAATAAATAACTACAAAAATATTCGATATTTATTATTAACTCCAATGATTCTTATTTTTAGATAAAACGGAAAATACGTAATTCTAGTCTAGAAAAAAAATGTAAAAATTATTTAATAACATGAGGAAAATTTTTAATTCCACGTTCTGTAAATTATTTTTAATTTAAATAAAAGCTAATTTCTCTGTGTCATTCGCGCGCTGTGTGATTAATTTTCTTTATTAACTAATATTATTACGAAAAGATTTAGGTTCTAATCTTTGTTTACGTAGCTCTTTCAGCAAATCTTCGCACCGTTTCTTTATTCAAAAAAAAAAAAAATAACTAATACGAGAGTAATTCGAGACTCTCTTCCGACTAATATTCCATCTGTTGCCACAAACGTTCAATGTTACGCCTGTAGTGATGTTTCCCTCAATTTTAGAGACGATATTGATTCTAATTTTAGCACCGGTGTTGCGTCACAGTTATTTCCGATCGTGTTTTATGACTCTGGAAAGTTTTTTTTTTTTTTTTTTTTTTTTTAAACAACCGATAGTTAACGCGAGAAAAAACGAATCTGTCACATAAAAACTATAAATCGCTGGGAGGCTTAATTTTTACAACAAAAGCAGATTACGTTCGTTCTATTCTGTAATATTCTATTTTCACGATTATAACACATATAACTTTGCGTGTAAACAAATTCAAGAGCAATTGTGGTTGATTTATGCTCCGAGGGTACTTCAGAGCATTCGCGCGTTTCTCCACTAAATTATTATTCTGTTCTCACGATATATTAATATACTTTCAAAATACAATCTAAATTAATACGACAAATGTTCGCCATATTTTACAATAAAAAATTATAAATTTAATTTTAGAAATATATTCGCTTCTATATTTCAATAATATGTTGTTTCTTTTAAAAACGTGAATGTGACAAATAAAAGATTTGGATATCTTTTTAGAAATATATACATAATTCTAATAATTTTAAAATTTAAATTAAAAAAAAATCTGCTTGATCATAAACGTTTCTTGTTAATGACGTTCGTAGCCCTGAAAATGAAAACATGCCACATGCGATCGAAAAATGTCGAGACCAATGTTGTATCTCGCCAAGACATCCTATCGACAGTTATTATGCCGTCGGCGAAGAGGTTTATTTACGGATTCCCCCTATGTCACGCTTTCGCGACCATGACGACGAATTGCTGTATTTCGGGACGTTTTGTAGACTGGAAACGACGTTAGTGCCAAAAAGTTAATTTTGTGTAAAGAAGAGGCACCGCTCTACAATAAAATATATTATGTAAAATTACAAATATATTTTTGAAAAAAAAAAAAAAAAAAAAAAGTATAATATGTAAGCTACAAATATATTTCACACTTAAATATTTTTCAATAAAAATTCTTTATCAGTAGATCACGTATTTTCCGCAAAATAAAAAGAAAATAGTTCATCTTGTTTTTATAGCAAAATATTCTTGTCAAAAATATAATTGCGAGGTTTCCTTATTTTGTGTAAATTGAAACGAAAAGATTGAAAAATATATCAAACTCTTCATGTCTTCGAGTGTTTCGCAGTTTATATTTTGTAAATTTGAAAATTAAGCGATTGCCATTGAGCTACCAGCACTTGGCTCCATCTGGTAAGCTACGTCCACGACTTTAGTTAACGTCTCTTCAGCAAGCTCGATGAATTCTCCGACTTCGTCGATAAATCATTACGATTTGCCCTGTTCGCGATTTTGCTCGTCGTCGGAAACGATTACAGATTCCGCTAATCTTACATGACTACTGTAAAATCCTACTGAATATTCTTGTAAACCTAATTAAATTAAGATACAGTCTAAACACGAAATAATAATTTAATCATCATTACAAAAGATATAATTAAACCATAAAAAATTGAAATGTTTTTCGCTGTTTTGAATATAAATTTTTAAATCCACTGAACAAGATGAAAAAAGAACCGCCTTTATTAATCTTCAATTAAGCTTAAAAGATTTATAAACTATCGACGTACTATATAATATCAGCGAGGTATATTTTTCTCGGCTGAATTGAAATTTGCCAAATAAGGAATGAGGAGGCGCGGCCTCTTCTGTACGGATCTATTAGTGCTCTAATTAAGATAAATGACAGATCGACATACCGATTGCGGTGGCAGCGGCGAGGTCCGATTGTCATAGGATCTGTAGACGGTGGTCGCGTGGGAGCGAGCACCGTTTAGCGATCCGTAACCGGGTGTTGCATTTCCTTCCGACGACACGGTGTTCTGCAAGTCCGCCAGCAGTGCATCTGAAAACACATTTAAGTCCGATTTACATTCTGTTAAAAATAAGAGGGACAATCGAGAGACATAATATAACTTTTTTTTTTTTTTTTTTTTTTTTGCGAGAGTCGACTTCGAGAAAATTTCGGCTGAAACACGCGGCTCTTCTTACACTGTCTCATCTCTAAATTTATCAAAAAATCCTATCTACTGTATTTCAGGCCCACTCTATATAACGTTCGGAGATAAACAGACGAAAACATCCGCTGTAACTGATTCCCTCGTGCGTCGTTATCATATATATAAGAGATAAATGTGGAGAGACGATTATTTCTTATTTCCTATTCGTGTACTAAATTAATCATATATATATAGATTGAGGCACTTAACTTTATGATCTAACTATTATCTGTTATGCATGCACTTATCGAGAAGTGTTTTTAACAGCAGTTTTAATAGAAAAATATAACGCAAAAGAAATTTCTTATAGCACGTGTTTTTTTATGATACTTTATTAATATTTATCTCTATTTTTTTTTAATGAAATAAAAGTAAATATTGAGTGAAACTATAAAATATAAAAAATTGACAGTTTACAAAATATTTATTAATTTATTTCAATATATTATATAAAAAGAAAAAGTAAATCTTGTAAAGTATATTTGTAAGTTTCGCAAAAATGAACTGATACGTCGTTATTGGTTTAATCGAGATCTCACTTATTTAATTTCGAGCTGCCGTATGTAAAAAAGAAAATGTCACGACATTATTTTACGATGACGCCATACCCGGTATATTACTGCTACGTCCTTGACAGGCGCCTTGATTGGCACATCACGGCACATTTAATTTATTTAATCCGAAATGTCGGGCTCTCCTTCCATTTATTGACGAGAACAAATGCGCAACATTAAAAAATTTATACAAATATAAATACACGTGTAGGAAAAGAAACAATCTGGGAGATGACAACACAAACTTAAAACTACATTTATAACGAATATATTTGTATATGTATGCATGTGTACGTATAAAAAAATTTATATTACGATGTAACTCTCTCTCTCTCTCTATTTTATTAATACTTTACATTTGATAATAAATACGGGAAAGAGAATGAAAAAGGAAAAAGAATTAGTTGGCGCAAATAAAAGAGTCGGAAACAAATATTTACTGCGAATTGCTGCCAGCTCGAAGGTTGGCATAACAAAGCGGGTATGCACTTTTTTATTGTCGCGTTTGCACGACAGTCAGTCACGTATAGATTACAGAAAAACTGCAGATTCACATTCTGTTTTGATCTAACATAAGTTATAGCTGATTTTTTATATACGCATTTCATACGCGATTGAAAGATTTCAAAGATTTATTTATTTTATCTCGAAATATATTTTCCTCTCCCTTTCATAGAAAAATCTCTGAGAAAGAATGTGTAACTTAAAAATATCTACACAATATTTTTAATTAATTTGTTTATTGTTTCATTCAGTTAAATCCTAATCTCGTCGTTTAATCGGCGAGTCGAACTAATGAAAGAAATGTGCATTTACCGAGAGTAACGAGGTTACTGGTCGCTCGCTCACGATTGTACACCTGGTACAGATTCTCCTCCTCGGATACGTACGCGCATCGCGTCGTCTCCATCGCGAGAGAGTCGAAAAGGCACACGCGACACACCCACTATTTCAGGAACGTTGAACCCCGCGAGAGCGGCGAGTTTCAGGCCGAGTTCGGCGAGTTCGGCGAGTTTCGGTCAGCAAAAATGCGGAGAAAGTTCACCACCGAGAGCTGACAAACTTGCCAACGGGAGAGGATTCTCGAGCCTCCCGGCGCGATTTGTATTTTTCCTCAAATAATTTTCCCTCCGACGCACAATCGACGTGACTATAAAAAAGAATTAAAAAAAAAAAAGAATGTTAAGTCTGTCAAACGCGATTTCAATTTTAAAATTATTTCAACTCGAAAGACACGTATCGAGAAATTTATACGGCAAGAAACGACAAATTATAGTTGACCAAAGCGCAAAACATGAGAAAGACGAAGGCGAACTGCGACAGGGCGTTAAAGATTGGTGCTGATAAGAGAGACAAAGTTTATCCAAGCATCTCAATCTTTCTCTGCAAATTTATCGCCAGTTCAGCCTGTCGCGCCAATTATGTACACACGCTTTCTGGAATTATTATCTCTTCGTCATCTGTGTCACGGAATGCGAGACGGTAAATCAAACGTGTGATTTTTTTTTTTCGCATTCACCTCGAACCACTTGCACTTTTTCCCCAGCCTTTTTTTCGACTATCCGAATGACTTTATTCCGACTTTATTCAGACGCGCAGATAACGACACGTGTTTAACGAGACGGATTGGAGCGACGACGCATCGGCGTCGACGACACGGCACTGATTGTCATTGAAGTTCGCGGGAAAGCGATACCGCGAGCTGGAGGAAGGAGCGAAACGGCCTTCTCTTCATGGAGAGGAGGAATAACGTAAGGCAGGCATATAAGGCACAAGACGATAGTGGGGCATTCTCGTACTCAGTACGAGATACGCTGGACGGAAGCTGCGGTATTCAGAAGAAACGAACATGATCCTAGGTGACTGGTTTGACAACGATTCATTACGAGGAAGCCAATTGCGCCGAACATAAAGTGGCTTCAAGGAAACTTTGCGCTGGACTCTAGGAAAAATAAAATGTACAGAGTGTCCGAAATTATTTTGGAGTCGATTTTTCCTCGGCAAAAGTCTTCAAGGTAACGTTCGAGTTACAAATGATTAAAAAGGAAGGACTTTTCATAAATTAAACTTTGCTAAATAGATAATAAAATTATATTTTTTTTAATTGATTTCAGATACTGTTTTGACAGAATATTAATTATTTAATACAATTGTTATTGTAATTTTTAAATTTTAATTTTTTTTAGTGCATTGAATAATTTAAAAGTCGCAGTGAAAATATCTTTTTTCAATTTCTTGCTGAAAATATTGATTCCAAATTGACTTAAGAATCACTAAATGAATACTCTATGATTTTGAGACATCATATATGGAATATACTAATTTATATTTCTTTCTTTGAAAAAATTTGAAACATGTGATTTTATTAATCACACGTACAGTAAAGTTACTTGTTACTGTTTAATTAAAATTAAGAATTTAAGAAAACCTCAGCAAAATTAGTTTCAGTTAGCTAGAAACGAGTTTAAATCGATATATAGTGTGTTCTTTTATTTATTCTGCGCAATAAAATTTACAAATCTTCATTTTTCAAATTAATTTAACGCAATAAATGTTAGTTATTATAATTAATAATAAATATATTGCGTGTTCATTTAAAATCGACTTGCTACAACTTCAAAAAAAGACGAAAGACAAGGACTCTTTTATATATTAAGTGGCTGAATAAACTAATCGTTTAAAGTACTAAGCACTAATCTGAGATAGCAAACAACCAGCAGTATATTCAGTTGATCTAAGCACATTCTAGATGGCAGGAGAAGGCTGGATGATAAAGTATATTTCTCACAGACTGATGACGTAAAACCACCTCTAAATAAAAAATATCATAAGAGAACTTTGATATTAAAAATCATATTTCTCTCCTGCGAATTGAATACATATATATTTGGAATATTTTACAATTAAAAATGTCTGTAAATATTTCAATCATTTCGCACAAACAAGCTCATATACACAAGTAACTTATTACACAAGTATCTCGAGAGAAAACGTCGAGAATGTTGCTTGCACATTCGCATCTCTCTCGAAAATCATGACGTTTTCAAAAGCAGATTTACTTTGATTTATTTTGAACAAATAAAAGCCATGGGCATGTTTAAACGCATTATGCGTATATTCCAAGCGGTATGCGGCGTCGCTTTTGCGCCGCTAATGCAATCTTTTTTGCTCGGAGAATCGCGAGGGCAGGTTGAGTAATCGTCTGAATGGTGGCTTTAACATTGGCATGGAGCCTGGCTGAGCTTATCGAGGTCTATTTTGCACGGCTGATTCATGCCGCGAGTCCGACATCGATATCGCGCGTAAAACGCGCGTGCCTTGCGTAAACCGCAAAGAGGAGGATGAAGCCGTGACGTTAACTATTCTATACCACGACCGTTTCTCGTTATTGCCGCAATATAAATTCCGCTCCATCTGAATTAAGTACTCGCGAATTATTCGCCTAATCTCGCGTTATTAAACTAGAAGGAATGTCTAATTGTAAGATGGAAAATAATTATATCGATGAATGTAAAAAAAGAACTATCTCGTCGAATTTTCACAAGTAATTCTCAAAATTGATCTTTCTTCTCTTTCAAGTTTTGTTTTTCCAAAAAATATTGTGTGCTTATTAATTAAAATGTACCTGTATTATAAATATAATTTTTATAAATCATAAGAGAATTTCTCTTTTTAGATTCAATAAAAAATATATGATGATGTAAATTGAAAAAAATTAATGTAATATACAAGTAATGTATAATTGCTAAGACGAGTTAATAAATATATACTTTATAAAGACATTGGTGTAAGACACACAAGGTTTTTTTAATTAAAAATTAAAGTTAAAATGAGAAGATCCTTGAACAATACTTACTAACGTATTGTTCCCACCGTGCGTGACGTCGAATCGTTGCCAAACGAATCGGTGAAATCGGCGAGACAGGCCTCATCACGTCCGTCATTTTTACACGTTTTCAAGGAATTTCACGCGGCACTTTCTCTACGCGAGAAACAACGACAAATAGGGTAACACTAAAGGGATATTTTAATGTTTTAATGTACAGATTGGCCAAGAAGTCATACTACTTCGAAAGTAAATTTGAAATAAAATGAATCTCAAGCTTGATCTATTTACAAGAAATTATAAAGATTGTAATCTGAATTTAAATCTTTTAATTAATCTTCATCTCTTAATTTTTGTTACTAAATTATTATTATCAAGAGAATTATCAAGTATTATATATAGTTTGTTTCTCTTGCAGTAATAATTTCTGGCAATCCCGTACATCATATAATATATGATCGCGTTCCAAATTATGGTAGCAGACAAAATCGCGAAAAGAATTGATGGTTTAAATAATTCCCTTATAATTTTTAAAACTGCATGAGAGATAACCGTATATGTTTATCAGCCCTAACTGAATTTTTTCTAAATATATTTTGTTAATAAAAAAAAAAAAAAAAAAAAAAAAGATTGTAACTAACGAGAAAGAAGCGAGAACAATGGATGAAAATATAAACAAGCGAAAAAAATTCTTATTACGATAAAAAAATATCCACCGGCCGTTATCGATAACAATAATCCTCCGTCCGGATTCTTCGTAAATCACACACCAACTGAATCCGCTATGCGGTGTGTTGTGTTCTAAACTTCGCTAGTGCTGTGAGGTAAAAATAAATCAC